>NC_057710.1:57282828-57308529 GCF_004010195.1 Chiloscyllium plagiosum | reverse complement strand
CAATTTCCTTCTTAAACATCCAGTTTGTCCCCCCCCCCCCGCTACTTAGTTTAAACGTAGCTGTGTTGCAGTAGCAAACCTGCCTGCCAGAATGCTGGTCCCTAACCTATTAAGGTGCAACCGTCTCTCTTGTAGAATTTATGCTTACCACAAAATATACTCCAGTGATCCAAGAATTTGAATCCTTGCTTCCTGCATCAGTTCCCCAGCCATACGTTCAAGTCCACTATCTCCCTGATTCTGGCCTCACCAGCCCAAGGAACTGGAAGCAACCGGAGATAAGGGTCCCTAACCTATTAAGGTGCAACCGTCTCTCTTGTAGAATTTATGCTTACCACAAAATATACTCCAGTGATCCAAGAATTTGAATCCTTGCTTCCTGCATCAGTTCCCCAGCCATACGTTCAAGTCCACTATCTCCCTGATTCTGGCCTCACCAGCCCAAGGAACTGGAAGCAAACCGGAGATAACCACCTTGGACGCCCTGCTTTTCAGCCTTCTTCCTAGTTCTCCGAAGTCCAGCTGTAGTATGTTCCTCCTCTTCTTCCCGACATCATTTGTGCCGACATGTACCACCACCTCTGGCTCTTCACCTTCGTCCTTGAGGATTTCCTGCACTCTGTCTGTGGTGTCTTTCACCCTGGCACCAGGAAGGCAACACACCATCCTTAAGTCCCGTTGCTGCCACAAAAACCCCGGGCAGTTCCTCTCACTATGGAGTCCCCTATTACCACGGCTCTGTGCGATGTCAGACTCTTCCGCTCTGTCTCCACACCAACTTTTGATTGACAGACCTGGCCGCCTCACGGACTGGCAGTGTCATCTGTCTCTACTGTTTCCAAAAGATTCAACTTGTTCCTGACAGGTACTTCCCCCAGGGTCTCTTGCACCTGTCTCCTCTGTGCCTTCCTCATCGTCTCCTCTCTTCTGCTCTCCTCTGGTACGATTGGTGTAATAACCTCGCTGAAGGTCTTGTCCAGAAAGATCTCGTTCTCTCGGATGAGCCTAAGGTCCTCGTGTTCTTTCATCAGTGCTGCAATATGCTCAGTCAGTAGCTGAACGTGCACACACTTTCCACACTTATACGAGCCAGACACACCAGAGTCGTTGACCTCCCACATCAAGCACATAGCGCACTGAACCAACTTGGCAGTCATGTCTTCACCCTCTTCAACTGTGGCGTAATCATTTCACTCAACCTCCTTGTCAAAGCCTCACTCTTCAATCCACAGGAACTTCCTTGGACCCTCTTTTTGGGGCAAGTCTGTGGATTTTAATTTAGGCTAGAGGAGGGGGGAGGGAGAGAGGCCCTACTTTGTAGGACCTAGGGTCTAGAACACACCCACTCTAATAACAATCACTTACCTTCCCGACCGGCTTTGCGCTCCGACTTCACTTCTGCCCAGCTCCCGCCGCTCTCTGATGCGAAAAGACCGCTGGCGTCGAGGTAAGTTCTTAAATAACAATCACTTACCTTCCCGACTGGCTTTGCGCTCTTCTTTCTGTACTGCTGGCACTGACTCATGTGGCAACCTTGGACCAGGCTACCAGTGTCTGGTGGCTTGGCCTCCTCTCGCTGGTTCTCCAGGAGGACTGTGTGGCCAAATTCTGCACCAACTCCATTTACAAGTTTGCTGATGATATCACTGTTCTAGGTTGGATCTCAAACAATAATGACGCAGAGAACAGGAAGAAGACAGAGTGCTTGGCGGCATGGTATAAAGACAACAATATTGCCATCAGCAGCAGCAAAAATGAAGGAGCTGGTCATTGACTTCAGGAAGCAGAGTGGAGGGCACGCAGCTGACTGCAGCTATGGTGCTGAGGTGGAGATGGTCGAAAGCGTCAAGTTCCTGGGAATCACCAACAATCTGTCCTGGTTCACCCATGCTGACACTACGGTCAAGAAAGCACAACAACACCTCTACTTCCTCAGAAGGCTAAAGAAATTCAGCATGTCCATAAAGATTTGTACAAATTCTTATAGATGAACCATAGAAAGCATCCTATCTGGATGTATCACAGCTTGGTATGGCAACTGCTCTTCCAAAGACCACACAAAACTACAGGAAGTTGTGAACACAGCCCAGTCCATCACGCAAACCAGCTGCCCATCCACTGATTCTATCTATACTTCCCACTGCCTTGGGAAAGCAACCAACATAATCAAAGACCCCCCCCCCCCCCCCTCCCACCCCAGATATACTCTCTGACACCCTCTTCTGTTGGACAGAAGATATAAAAGTTTGAATACACAAACAAACAGCTTCTTCCCTGCTGTTATTAGACTTTTGAATGAACTTGTTTAATGTTAATGCTGATCTCTCTCTCTTTCTGCACCTTCTTGGCAGCTGTAACCTTGTATCCTGCACTGTGTTCTGTTACCCGGATGCACTTTACTACCTGTAAAGCACATAAGACAACACTTTTCACTGTACCTCGATACACATGCCAGTAACAAATCAAATTAAATTAAGTCAAAAAGAGGTCTCCTCTCCTTCACATCATCATATTCAGCAGGACTTCTAGGTCCCTCTTGGAGAAACATGATGCCAAAATTCCTTTCTCCACCATGTTCCAAGTCTGGCTGTCAAAGAGCAGGATAGCTTCAGAATGCCAGTGTTTGTGGACATTTTAAAGCTGATCTGGGCACAAGAGGTACTAGTTTTTCTGAGTATATCTGTGAGTGGCATGTTGTTGTGGGAGCAGCACATAGTAAGATGGGATGGAAATTGGACATGAGAGATGTTATGGGGCGGGTCATTAATGAGGAGAAGTTTGATAACATAGGGCAAGTAAATCTGCTAGAAAACTCGATCCAACTCAGACTTAACCTAATGTGTTCCAGAGTTCAAACTTTACAAAATAATTAGATAGTTTAGGAGACTATGTAATAAGTACCAATTCTAGCACAATCAGGATATCCAAAGATGGGAGAATCTATTGAGGAGGGATTTGTACTTTAGAATTTTAAGTTATTGTAAAACACTGAAAACAAGGATAGAAAATTAGTATTTGCCAAATCTTTACACCTGTCCGCAGTCAGGAAAAAGAAAGAAACTTAAAAACATAAGCAATGAGAGCAGGATTATACAATCCAGCTCCTTGAGTCTGATCCACCATTCAATACAAACGTGGCTGCTCTTCTGTCACAAAGTCATTTACTCAGCTGCTCCACATACTCTTTGATTCTCTGAGAAACCAAACATTTTACTGTCCCATTCTTAAAGATGCTCAATGTTGGAGCATCCATAGCCCAGGGATAACAGCCTTCCGTGATGACTCCTTTCATTATTAATTCTGCTTTTCTCTCCTCAAATGCTGCTTCTCATGCAAATATATTTCTAGCATTTTCTGTTCTTGTTTCGATTTTGAATCATGAATGTATGTTTCAATGCGATAAATTCATTCTTCCAAACAGCAGACAAGATGGGCTCATTTTTCTCTCATTGTAGGATGACTCCCTCAGAGCACGAACACCCTCCTGTGAATGTTTGCTATCCAACTGCCATTCAAGCATATTCTTCATTAAATATGGAGACCAAAGCTTCACACAGTATTCCACAACTGGTGTCACCGAAGCCCTGCACAGTGTAGTAAGTCTTCAAAGTAGACAGTTCCAGTGTACAGGAGGATGAGAGGAGGGAGGGCATAGACACGATTTCACAGTCACAGGAATGTGCTGGCAGACGGCAAGCTGCTTTGAAGTGTGTCTACTTCAACACCAGGAGTATCCAGAATAAGGTAGGTGAGCTTGGAGCATGGATAGGTACCTGGGACTTCGATGTTGTGGCCATTTCGGAGATATGGATAGAGCAGGGTCAGGAATGGATGTTGCAGGTTTCAGGGTTTAGATCTTTCATTAAGAACAGGGAAGACGGTAAAAGAGGGGGACGTGTGGCCTTATTAGTCAATGACAGTATAACGGTGGCTGAATGAACTTTTGACGAGGATTCATCTACTGAGGTGGTATGGGCTGAGGTTAGAAACAGGAGAGGAGAGGTCACACTGCTTAGAGTCTTTTATAGGCCTTCACAGAGTTCCAGGAAGGTGGAGGAGAGGATTGGTAAAACAATTCTGGGTAGGAGTGAAAGGAACAGGGTGGTCATTATGGAGGACTTTAAATTCCCAACATTGACTGGAAATGCTATAACTCTAGTATGTCGGATGGATCAGTCTTTGTAAAATGTGTGCAGGAGGGTTTCCTGACACTATGTCGAAGGGCCGACAAGAGGGGAGGCCACACTGGATCTGGTGCTTGGTAATGGACCAGGCCAGGTGTTTGATTTAGTGGTAGGTGAGCATTTTGGAGAGAGTAACCGTAATTTGGTTACGTTTAGTTTAGCAATGAAAAGGGATAGGTACATGCCATAGGGCAGGAGTTATAGAAGGGAGAAGGACAATTATAATGCGATTAGGCAAGAATTAGGATGCATATAATGGGGTAGCAAAATGTAGGGATGGTATGAGCCTTATGTCTGTTGTAGGAAAAGTTTTGGAAAGGATTATAAGAGATAGGATTTATAATTATGTAGCAAGCAACAATTTGATTTCAGACAGTCAACATGGTTTTATCAAGGGCAGGTCATGTCTCACAAACCTCACTGAGTTTTTTGAGAAGGTGACCAAGCATGTGGATGAGGATAGGGCAGTTGACGTGGTATACATGGACTTCAGTAAAGCCTTTGATAACGTTCCACATGATAGGTAGTTGGACAAAATGTAGAGGCATGGGTTTGAGGGCGATTTAGCAGTTTGGATTAGAAACTGGCTTTCTGAAAGAAGGCAACGAGTGGTGGTTGCTGGAAAATATTCAGCCGAGTCCAATTACTAGTGGTGTGCCACAAGGATCTATTTTAGGAGCATTGCTCTTTTTCATTTTTATAAATGACTTGGATGCAGGTTTAGGTAGATGGGTCAGTAAGTTTGCAGATGATAGTAATGGTGGAGTAATGGACAGTGTAGAAGAAAGTTGCAGGTTGCAGGGGGTCTTGGATAAACTGCAGAATTTAGCTGAGAGGTGGCAAATGGAGTTCAATGCAGATAAATGTGAAGTGATTCACTTCAGTAAGAATAACAGAAAGGCAGAATACTGGGTCAATGGAAAGATTCTTGGTAGTGCGGATGTGCAGAGGGATCTTGGAGTCCATAAACATAGATCCCTGAAGGTTGCCAACCAGGATGATAGTGCTGTTAAAAAGGCATATGGTGTGTTAGGTTTTATTTGTAGACGGATTGAGTTCCGGAGCCGTAATGTCATGCTGAAACTATACAAATGCTAGTCTGGCTGCACTTGGAATATTATGTACAGTTCTGGTCGTCCCATTACAGGAAGGATGTAGAAGCATTGGAAAAGGTGCAGAGGAGATTTACCAGGATGTTGTCTGATCTGGTGGGAAGGCTCAGAGACTTGGGTCTATTCTCATTGGACAGAAGAAGGCTAAGAGGGTATTTGATAGAGACATTCAAGATGATCAGAGGATTAGATAGGGTAGACAGTGAAAGTCTTTTTCCTAGGATGATGACGTCAGCTTGTACGAGGGGGCATAGCTACAAATTGAGGGGTGGTAGATTTAAGACAGATGTCAGAGGCAGGTTCTTTACTCAGAGAGTGGTAAGGGAGTGGAATGCCCTACCTGTCAATGTAGTTAACTCAGCCACATGAGGGAAATTTAACAGTCCTTGGATAAGCACATGGATGATGATGGAATAGTGTAGGGAGATGGGCTTAGGTTAGTTCACAGGTCAGCGCAACATCAAGGGCTGAAGGGCCTATTCTGTGCTGTATTGTTCTATGTTCTAAGCAGGTGGCTGGAAGGACACAGCAAGCCAGGCAGCATCAGACAGTAGAGACATCAACATTTCAGGTATTATGCCTTCTTCAGGACTAGATGTGGGGAGGGGGAGCTACAGATAAAGAGGGAGGTGGTGGGCTGAGGAGGGTAGCGGAATGGTAAGGTAGTGATAGGTGGACACAGGTAGTCTCCATTGCTACAGTGAATCTGACCGCAAATTGGAGGAACAAAACCTTAGCTCCGTCTGGGTAGTAGACAGCCCAGCGGACTTAACATTGAGTTTTCTCATTTCAAATAACCTTCCTACTCATCTCCCAAATCCCTTTCCAACCCCGCCTCCTCCCTTCCATCCCTCCGACTGACCATTCCTGCCAGCTACCAAATGGATCCATCCTTCCCATCGATCAGCCAGGTCGTACCCACCACCTATCAGTACCTCACCATTCCGCTACTCTCCCCACCCCCCCAACCCAGCCCCTTTAACTGTAGCGCTCCCTAGCCCCACATCTCATCCTGAAGAACGTTAACTTCTCCACCTCCTGACGCTGCCTGGTTTCTGTGTTCTTCCAGCCTCCTGTTTGTCTCCTTTGGATTCTAGCATCTGCAGTTTTTTTTTATCTCTGTAGCAAGACTTCCTTGTTCTTGTACTCAAATCCCAATGTAACAAAACCAGCATGCCACTCGTCTTCCTAATTCCTTGTCTTCCTTATCGGAGTACACTCTAATCCCTCTGAAAATCAACATTTAAAACATTTTGCAATTTGAAAAAAGATCTAGTTTTCAATTATTTTACTACCAATGTGATTAACCTTATAATTTCCTATATGATACTTCATTTGCTATCATAATGCCCATATATATTATTGCTCTCTCTTTCTCTCCTCACTGCTTACAAAAATTCTTAAGTCAACAGAAACAGCAAAGATGCTGGATAGGAAGATGCTATCATATTAAAATTAACAAAGCATCTCCACCCATAATCTTATATGATACTACAATTACTGGAGAATTAGTTAAATGTGATTTTCACAGTACACCAGTACTCTCACTCATGTTAATATACACATCAGTTCATCAGTCCACTAATAGCTGTGAGCACCTCAGCTCATTAGCATACCTTTCATCACTAACATACAGAGACCAGTGACTTTAACCTTTGCCCTTGTATATTCTTGAAAGGAAAAGATGGAAAACATGTCACTTGCCCAAACTGCAACTTTTTGTTTTGCCATGTTCACAGTCTGAAGTTTAGGGGTTCGGTCAGTCATGTATTTCTCCTCGTTGAAGCTTCCTTGATACCTTGTCAGTTTTTTATTTCAGGTTTTCTTTTTACAGTCACTAGATTCACATCCACAATCATTGTATCTGTAATTGTCCTTTTGAAAAAAATTACACATTGGGATTAAAGTGCAATATGTCTGTAGAAGATTCAGGGCTATGATCTGTGATCATGACAATGTGCATTAATGATTTGGACTTGAAGATCAAATGTAGTCTATCCAATTTTGTAGATGATACAAAACTGGGTGGGAATGTGTACTTTAAGGAAGATAGAAAGCTGCTTCAAAAGGATTTGGACAGCCATTGACCCCCTAGAGCCTGCTCCACCATTCAATATGTCCATGGTAGATAATCAAGCTCAATATCCTAATCACATTCTTCCCTCCATAACCTATGATCCCTTTAGCTATAAGAGCTATATTTACCTTCCTTCTGAAAACACATGTTTTAACCTTGCCCACTTTCTGTGGTAGTGAATTTCATAGGCTTACCACTCTCTGCGTAAAAAGATTTCTCCTCATCTCAATCTTAAAAGGTTTATCCCTTATCCTTAAACTATGACCCCTTTGTCTGGATTTAGGGATATTATTCCTGCATCTAACCTGTCTAATCCTGTTTAGAATTTTATAGATTTCAGTGAGATTGTTCCCTCATTAATCTAAACTCCAGTGAATATAATCCTAAGTTCCAATCTCTCCTCAAATGTAAGTTCTGCTATCCCAGGAATTAATTCCCAGCAGGTTCATTTGAAGTTGACTACTGCACATTAGTAACGTATTGCACCTATGTAATATTTGGCCTACTCAAACTCGATAACTGGCAAGTCATAGAGTCATAGAGATGTACAGCACGGAAACAGACCTTTCAGTCCAACCCATCCATGCCGACCAGATATCCCAACATAATCTAGTCCCACCTCCAGCACCCAGCCCATATCTCTCCAAACCCCTCCTATTCATATACCCATCCAGATGCCTTTTAAATGTTGTAACTGTTCTAGTTTCCTCCACTTCCTCTGGCAACTCATTCCATACACGTACCACCCTCTGGGTGAAAAAGTTGCCCCTTAGGTCTCTTTTATATCTTTCCTCCCCCCTCACCCTCTAGTTCTGGAACCCCCACTTAAGGGAAGAGACTTTGTCTATTTACCCTATCCATGCCCCTCATGATTTTTAAGACCTCTATAAGATCACCCCTCAGCCTCTGACGCTCCAGGGAAAACAGCCCCAGTCTATTCAACCTCTCCCTATAGCTCAAATCCTCCAAATCTGGCAACATCCTTGGAAATCTTTTCTGAACCCTTTTAACTTTCACAATATCCTTCTGACAGGAAGGAGACCAGAGTTGCACACAATATTCCAGAAGTGGCCTAATCAATGTTCTGTACAGCTGCAACATGACCTCCCAACTCCTGTACTCAATACTCTGACCAATAATGGAAAGCATCCTTCACTTCAATTTTGTTGGCAGGAACTGTCTTCTGTACAATATCTGCTTCATTGTTATATTGCTTTGTAAGGCAATATTCTGCCAGGAACTTCAGGCTACAATAAGTTACAAACACTGCCATGATCACAATAATATCGCAGAACTGGGCTGGGTCTCCTTGGTTTTGTGTTGCAAAGGAAAACATTTTGCAAGCAACCTTTTAGGCTGTTGCCAAGTCATAGAATTATAGTTGTACAGCATGGAAACAGACCTCTTGGTCCAACTATTCCACACTGACCAAGTTTCCCAAACTAAATTAGTTCCACTTGCCTCCTCATACCTCTCTAAACCTCTTCTATTGATGTACCCATCCAAATGTCTTTTGAATGTTATAACTGTAACAGCATCCACCACTTCCTCAGGCGGTTCCACGCAGTAACCACCCTCTGTGTGAAAACATTGCCCCTCAGGTCATTTTAAATCTTTACCATTTCGCCTTAAAAATATGCCCCCTAGTGTTTGCACATTTTCCTTCACAACCTTACATAGGTCAAAACCTTACTTTTCACTCTGAACATAGCTTTAGGCTATAGATGTAACTGTGTTTATGTCTTTGCAGTTCTGGCTTGTAATGTTCATTGAAGACTGGCCTTTTCTGCAAACAGGGTCACTGTTCTAGAGGATGTTTGATATGTGTTAGTCCAATCATCATTTTTCTCAGAAGGAGTTCTTGACATTTGGATTTTCTTGTTGATTATTCGTTACCTTAAATGTTTTATACCAGCCTATAAAAGGAATTCAACTTAATTGTGTTTTAAACACTTGTTTCCAATAATTCTTAGGCATCTATGGATATGAATAACATGTTAGACATACCTCAGAATTTCTTTCCTTGTGAAGACAGTACAATCCTTTAAAAGGGAAATAAAAATCAGTTTTAATTGTCTCTTTAGTACAGTTGCTCATATGGGTAGGTGTAAAAGACCTACTCCAAATCCCAAAAAAAACTTCAGCAAGCTTTCTAACTCTAAATACTGTGACAAATTAACTTTACACTATTAATAATTCTGATATTTTGAACTATTTATTTCATTCCTTAAAAGTTTTAAATGCAAACATTGAAGATATTTACCTCAGGCACTGAAGTGTTCACATTAAAATCCCACAATGAAGTTTTATCAGCTAACATTAGCCTACCTCTGTACAACATTTTCATAAAACATAGAAACAGAGAAGATAGGAGCTGGAAGAGCCTGTTCCACCATTCTATATGAACATGGACGGTCATTGAGCTCAATATCCTTGTTCGACTCTCCTCCAAAGTCTGACCCACAGCCTCCAGATGAAGAGGCAGCAGCTGAAGGCTCACTGAGGAGGTGGAGGAGAATGGGATGTCACAATAACTTTCTCCAACTGACTGCTGGTCAGTGTAGGCACTGATTAAGGATGTCACAGGCCCTCATCACCAACTGTGCCATCGGTTGCAGCTCTTGTGTAATTACATACCGACAGCCCTGAAGTTATAGCTGTCCTGAATGTATATACAAGTGGTTTGTTTCAAGGAACAACTGGGTACCTGTGTAGCATCTCCCAGTCCATAGACTGCAAGGACATGGATTGCTGGACTGATTAGGACCAACCATAGCCAACCCATTGGACTCAAATGGGACAAGTCTCTGACTAACCATAGTCCCCCTTAACCACACTAAGGACTGCTCTCCTTTGACTTTAGGGCATGGTCATTTGCTTGAATCCCATGCAGTGTGTTTGTTGAGCAAGGTGCTGGCACATGCTACAGAGGTTGACATACCATGTGCTATACAGTGACATGTTCAGTGCTCCCCCACCAAGACAACAGTTATTATACGTACTGATTGGACTTATCAAACTGGTAGCTATGCGATGGAGGAGGATTTCCTGGAATGTATGAGGGATGGTTTCCTGGATCAATATGTCAAGGAACCAACTAGAGATCAAACCATCCTTGACTGGGGTATTGTGAGATGAGAGAAGATTAATCAGCAATGTTGTGGCTTGAGACCCTTTGGGGAAGAGTGACCATAATATGGCCGAATTCTTCACTAAGGCGGAGAGTGATGCAATTAATCTGAGTGTAGGGTTCTGAGCTTAAAGGAACTAAACTTTGATGGTATGAGATATGCATTGATGAGGATAAGCTGGCCAAGAATACTTAAAAGGTTGATGGTGGATAGGCAATAGTATACATGGATAAACTTCAACAATTGTACATCCCTGTCTGATGTAAGAGTAAAACAGGAAAGGTGGCTCAAACATGGTTAACAACGGAAGTCAGGGATAGTGTTACAGCTAAAGAGGAGGAATATAAATTGCCAGAAAAAGCAGCAAACCTGAGGACTGGGTGAAACTTAAAATTCAGCAGGTGAGGGCAAAGACTTTAATTTGGAAGGGGAAAATAGAATATGAAAGGAAGCATGTGGAAAACATAAAAACTGACTGCAAAAGCTTCTATAGACATGTGAAGAGAAAAACACTGGTGGAGACAAATGTAGGTCCCTTGCAATTAGAATTGGGTGAATTCATAATGGACAATAAAGGAATGGCAGATCAGTTGAACAAATATTTTTGATCTGTTTTCACCAAGGACAACCTTCAAGAATAGGCTAGGACTGTTTTCCCTGGAGTGTTGGAGGCTGAGGGGTGACCTTATAGATGTTTACAAAATCATGATCAGCATGGATAGGATAAATAGACAAAGTCTTTTCCCTTGGGTGGGGGAGTCCAGAACTAGAGGGCATAAGTTTAGGTTGAAAGGGGAAAGATATAAAAGAGACCTAAGGGGAAACTTTTTCACACAGAGGGTGGTACGTGTATGGAATGAGCTGCCAGAGGAAGTGTTGGAGGCTGGTACAATTGCAACATTTAAAAGGCATCTGGATGGGTTTGAGGGATATGGCCAGGTGCTGGCAGGTGGGACTAGATTGTGTTGGGATATTTGGTCAGCATGGACATTTCCGTGCTGTACATTTCTATGACTCGAAATACTAAGGGGCAGAGGGTCAAGCATGAAGAAGAAACTGAAGGAAATCCTGATTAGTCAGGAAATAGTTTGGGGGAAATTCATGGAATTAAAACCTGATAAGTCCCCAGGCCCTGATGCTCTGATCTCAGAGTACTTAAGGAAGTGGCCCTAGAAATAGCAGGCACATTGGTGATCATTTTCTAACATTCTGTAGATTCAGGAACAGTTCCAATGTGACTCTACTCTTTAAAAAGGAGGAGGAGAGAAAATGGGGAATTATAGGCCAGTTAGCCTGACATAGGTGGTGAGGAAAATGCTGGAGTCAATTATTAAAGATGTAATAACTGAGCATTTGGACATGATTTGGAGATGCCAGTGTTGGGCTGGGGTGTACAAAGTTAAAAATCACACAACACCAGGTTATAGTCCAACAGGTTTAATTGGAAACACACTAGCTTTCGGAGCGACGCTCCTTCATCAGGCGTCGCTCCGAAAGCTAGTGTGCTTCCAATTAAACCTGTTGGACTCTAACCTGGTGTTGTGTGATTTTTAACTTTGAGCATTTGAAAAGTGGTGACAGAAACGGTTCGAGTCAGCATGGATTCACTAAAGGGAAATCACGCTTGACAAATCTTCTGGAATCTTTTGAGGATGTGACCAGTAGAGTAGACAATAGTGAATCAGTAGATATTGTGTATCTGGACTTTCTAAGAGGCTGCAGGGTGACTTGGTTCAGTGGGCAAATACTTGGCAAATGCAATATAATGTGGATAAATATGAAACAGGAAGGCAGATTATTATCTGAATGGTGGCAGTTTAGGAAAAGGTGAGGTGTAATGAGACCTGGGTGTCATGGTGCAATAGTCACTGAAGGTTGGCATGCAGGTGCAGCAGGCAGTGAGGAAAGCTAATGGCATGCTGGCCTTCATAGCAAGAGGATTTGAGTATCGGAGTAAGGATGTCTTGGTGAGGCCACACCTTGAGTATTATGCGCAGTTTTGTCTCCTAGTCAGAGGAATGATATTCTTGCTCTTGAGGGAGTCCATGGAAGGTTCACCGGACTGATTCCAGGATGGCAGAACTGACATATTAGGAAAGATGGGATCAACTGGGCTTGTATTCACTGGAACTTAGAAGAATGGTGTGAGGGAGGGGGGGGGGGGGGAGCGGCTCATAGAAACATATAAAATCCTGATGGGACTGGACAGGCTAGATGCAGGAAGAATGTTCCCGATGTTGAGGAAGTCAAGAACTAGGGGTGACAGTCTAAGAATAAGGGGTAAACCATTCAGGACTAAGTTGAGGAAGCATTTCGTCACTCAGAGTTGTGAAACCTGTGGCATTCTCTTCCACAGGAAGCTGCTGGGGCCAGTACATTAGGTATATTCAAAAAGGAGCTGGATGTGGCCCTTGCTGCTAAAGGGATCAAGAGGTGTGGAGAGAAAGGGAGAATGGGATGCTGAGATTGCATGATCAGCCATGGTCGTTTTGAATGATGGTGCAGGCTCGAAAGGTTGAATGGGCTACTCTGGCACCATTTTCTATGCTTCTATGATATCTCAAACAGTGTCATCTTGCAGTTAATGGACAGTGTAGAGTGCCAGAGATTGTTCAGCCTTTTCCTGAAGTGGATTCGGGTTTTCTGGTCGGCTATGTAAGTGGTGACCTGTGCTGTGACCTTGGTTCAGAGAGCCCTGGTCAGTCTCCTGCTGCAATCCCTGGGGAAGAGGTCCTCCTGTCCTTTCCTGGATTGCTTGGAGCAGAACCTCTGGCAAGGCAATGCTTAACCTTTGGGGCCAGTTTTTGCTTTGACTAATACATCTCCAGGAGAGTGTGAAGCGATGACAACCATCAGAGGCTGAGTGAAGCTTCTTATCTTCAGTGAGAGTCTGTCCAGATGACCTTTTTATGTATGAAACCTGGATTCTAGATAGTGGAAGGTACTGACTGAGGTGAGAACTGCCTGCCTGTCCTGACCTTTCAGAATCATGACAGAAAATCTCATGAACATGTGTAAAGCTGAAACTGTATGATCATGTGAAAACAAACTTGCTGTCCCAAACACAAATGACTCCCACTTCCAGATCCATCTCCGGAGTCAAATTCTAATGGAAGTTTCCAGTCTGTGGGTGGAATATTAGAGGGGGGGGGGGTCTGAGAAACATGGGCTATGGTGAGATCTGTATCAGAATTGAATAAGGATTATAGGAGCTACCATCTCGGCATTGGCAGCCATGTTGCTCTAGCTTTCATAATGTTGCCCAGCACGGTGGTGTTTCCCATTAAATTGCCATTTTAGGGGGTTTATTGCTTTGTTGAACACCTTGTTAATAGTGTAGCTCACCTCATTAATATTCAGTTTCCTATTTTAGCAAATGCACTAAACAAGCTAGACATTCAGAAAACTCAAAATGGAAATCAGAGCAGGTGAATTCAGCTCACCACTTGCTCTCAAGATCATCCATGTTGGGCACTGGATAATGACATCTCAGGGCACACTCCAAGGGCACCGGCTACATGCACCTCACATCCACGGATATTGCCCATAATATACAGAAGCAGAAGCAGGCTATTCAACCCATTGAGTCTGTTCTGCCAGTCGATGAGATCACGGCTGTTCTCATAATCTGCAATTGCCTTTTCTTCATTACATTTGATTCCTTTTCTGACTAAAAATCTGGTGTTTGATGTGCTCTAAAAACTGACATGACACATCTCTGATTCACTTACAGGATGTGTCTGCACTTTGCAGCACCTTGGGTTGCACTGGTAACTATCATAGTTCTGCTGCAACAAGAACACTATGCTGAGGAGAACACACCCATGGGCTGGGCCAGACTGCATGCACAGCCTTCACTCACTTTGACTCTACCTCGACACTCACAGAATCTCTACCTTGCTTTTTTGCACTCTGTCCCCCTCAACAAGAAATTCCAGGCTCAAATTGCTTCTGCTTTGCCCTGCCACTTAGCACAGACCTTAAGGAAGGAAGCTTGTCGTGGTTGTCTGTCAGCCTTAGTCAAGTCAAGGGAGTAGACTTCGCTTATGGAGTTATGGAGACATACAGCATGGAAACAGACCCTTTGGTCCAACTCAGCCAGATATGGTAAATTAATCTAGAGCCATTTGCCAGCATTTGGCCCATATCCCTCTAAACCCTTCCTATTCAGATGCCTTATAAATGTTGTAATTGTAGCAGCCTCCACCAGTTCCTCTGGCAGCTCATTTCCATACACGCATCACCCTCTGCATGAAAAAGTTACCCCTGAGGTTCCTTTAAAATCTTTCCCCTCTCACCTTAAACCTGTGCCTCCTAGTTTTGGATTCCATCACCCCAGGGAAGAGGTGACCTTGTCTATTCACCTTAGCCATGCCCCTCATGATTTTATAAACCACTATAAGGTCACCTTTCAACTTCCAACGCTCCAGGGAAAATTGTCCCAGTCTATTCAGCTTGTCCTTATAACTCAAGCCTTCCAAACCTGGCAACATCCTTGTAAATCTTTTCTGAACCCTTTCACCTTTCACAACATCCTTCCTTTAGTAGGGAGACCAGAACTGAATGCTGTATTCCAACAGTGGCTTAACCAATGTCCTGTACAGCCATGACCTCCAAACACCTATACTCAATGCACTGACCAATAAAGGCAAGCACTCCAAATGCCTTCTTCACTATCCTATATACCTGCGACTCTACTTTCAAGGAACTATAGATCTGCACTCCAAGATCTCTTTGTTCAGCATTACTCCCCAGGACCTTACCATCCTGCCCTGATTTGCCTTTCCAAAATGCAGCACCTCACATTTATCTGAATTAAACTCCATCTGCCACTCCTCAGCCCATTGGCCCATCTGATCAAGGTTCCGTTGTACTCTGAGGTAACTTCTTCACTGCCCACTATACTTCCAATTTTGGCATCATTTGCAAACTTATTAACGTACCTCCTATGTTCACATCCAAATCATTTATGTAAATGATGCAAAGCAGTGGACCCAACAACAATCCTTATGGCACACCACTGGTCACAGGCCTCCAGTCTGAAAAGCAACCCTCCACCACAACCCTCTGTCTCCTATCTTTGAGCCAGTTCTATATCCAAATGTCTAGTTCTGCCTGTATTCCATGAGATCTAAGTTTGCTAACCAATCTAACATGAAGAATCTTGTCAAACACCTTCCTGGTTCATATAGATCACGTCCACCATTCTGCCTTCATAATCCTCTTCGTTACTTCTTCAAAAACTTCAATTAAGTTAGTGAGGCATGATTTCCCACACACAAAGCCATATTGATTTTCCCTAATCAATCCTTGCCTTTCCTAATACATGTAAATCCTGTCCCTCAGAATTCCCTCCAACAATTTGCCCACCACTGATGTCAGGCTCATCGGTCCATAGTTCCCTGGCTTGTCCTTACCACCTTTATTAAATAGTGGCACCATGTTAGCCAACCTCTAGTCTTCGGGCACCTCATCTGTGACTATCGATGATACAAGTATCTTAGCAAGAGCCCCAGCAATCACTTCTCTAGCTTCCCACAGAGTTCTAGGGTACACCTGATCAGGTCCCGGGGATTTATCTACCTTTATGTGTTTTAAGACATCCTGCACTTCCTCCTCTATAATATGGACATTTTTCAAGATGACACCATCTATTTTCCCACATTCTATATCTTTCATGCCCTTTTCCACAGTAAACACTGATGCAAAATACTCATTCAGTATACGGTGGCACAGTGGTTAGCACTGCTGCCTCACAGCGCCAGAGACCCGGGTTCAATTCCCGCCTCTGGAGACTCTCTGTGTGGAGTTTGCACATTCTCCCCGTGTCTGCATGGGTTTCCTCCGGGTGCTCCGGTTTCCTCCCACAATCCAAAGATGTGCAGGTTAGGTGAATTGGCCATGCTAAATTGCCTGTAGTGTTAGGTGAAGAGGTAAATGTAGGGGAATGGGTCTGGGTGGGTTGCGCTTCGGCGGGTCGGTGTGGACTTGTTGGGCCGTAGGGCCTGTTTCCACACTGTAAGTAATCTAATCTAATCTAATCTATCTCCCCCATCTCCTGCAGTTCCACACATGGGTGACTTTGCTGATCTTTAAGGGGTCCTATTCTCTCCCTAGTTACCCTTCTGACCTTAATGTGTTTATAAAAACTGTTGGATTCTCCTTAACCCTATATGCCAAAGCTATCTCATGTCCCCTTTTTGTACTCTTGATTTCCCTCTGAGTTATACTCCTCCTGCTTTTATATTCTTCTGGAGCTTCACCCAACCCCCTGCTGTCTATACCTGACATATGCTTCCTTCTTTTTCTTGACCAAAACCTCAATTTCTCTAGTCATCCACCATTTCCTATATCTATCAGCCTTAACCTTCAGAAACCTACTGTCTCTGGACTCTCGTTATCTCATTTCTGAAGGCTTCCCATTTTCTAGCCATCCTTTTACCTGTGAATATCTGCCCCAATCAACTTCTGAAAGGTCTTGCCTAATATCGTCAAACCTGGCCTTCCACTAATTTAGAACTTTAACTTTTAGATCTGGTCTAACCTTTCCCATCACTATTTTGAAATTAATAGCATTATGGTCATTGGCCCTAAAGTATTCCCGCACTGACACCTCAATCACCTGCCCTGCCTTATTTCACAAGAGTAGGTCAATGTTTGCACCTTCTCTAGTAGGTACATCCACATAATGAATCAGAAAACTTTCTTGAACACACTTAACAAATTCTTCTCCATCCAAGCCCTAACGCTACGGCAGTCCCTGTCTATTTTTGGAAAGTTAAAATCCCCTACCATAACCACCCTATTATTCTTATAGAAAACTGAGATCTCCTTACAAATTTGCTTCTCAATTTCATACTGACTATTGGAGGGTCTATAGTACAGTCCCAATAAGGTGATCATCCCTTTCTTATTTTTCAGTTCTACCCAAATAACTTCCCTGGATGTACTCACAGGAATATTCTCCATAAGTACAGCCACAATGTTATTCTTTAACAAAAATGTCCCTCCCCCTCCTCTCTTGCCCCCCCCCCCCCCCTCCCTTTCTATCCTTCCTTTTCATCTATCCCCTGGAACATTAAGCTGCCAGCCCTATCCATCCCTGAGCCATGTCTCTTGTAATTACTATGATATCCCAGATCCATGTTCCCAACCATAACTTGAGTTTATCTGCTGATCTGTTGACTTCTTGCATTGAAATAAATGCAGTTTATTTCATCAATCCTACTTTGTTCTCTGCTTTCTTTTCCTGCCTGCTATAACTGTTTGACTTGTTCCTTCTCCCAACTGCACCATTCTCAGACTAATCTCTTTACTCACTATCACCCTGGATTCCACCCACTTTGTTACTTTAGAGCCAGTTTTGATACCAGAAACTTGGCTGTTTATGATACAATCCCCTGAGAGTCCATCACCCCTACATTTTCCAAAACAGCATACTTGTTTGAGATAGGGATAGCCACAGGAGACCCCTGCACTACCTGCCTACCCCTCCCACCTTTCATGGAGGTAACTCATTTACTTGACTGTATCTGATATTTGGCTATCTTCCTGTAACTGCTATCCAGCACAACCCCTAGCTCTTGTAAATTCCTCACTTCCTCTAACTGCTGCTCCAACTGATCCATGCCATTTGAAAGGACTTGCAACAAAACACATTTACTGCAGACATAATCATCAGTAACATGGAAACTCTCCCTAATCTCCCATATCCGAAAGGAAGAGCACATCACTCAATCAAGGCCATCTTTGCACCTTAGCAATCTACAGACCCAGGAAATAGCACACTCTTACTGCTCTAAAAACACAGCTTTAGGATAACTTAGTACCTATGTTTTATATTTTTAAAGTTTAATCAAGAGACAGATCTCAATAAAAAATTTAATCAATAAAAATCCCCACTTTACTCAATATTGTCAATTTACAAAAAAAAGCAAGGTTATACTTTAAAAGCCACTTAGTTGCTCCTGTGCTGTGATGCACAGATTTATCCAAGGTCAGCTGTGAATTTCACTGCTTGTTAATTTTTCTTAGAACAAACTTACCTGCATTTGGCCCATATACCTCTAAAGCTTTGCTATTCATATACTTGTCCAAATGTTTCTTAAATGTTGTAACTGGACCTGCACCTACCACTTCCTCTGGCAATTCACTGCACGTGAACTAACCTCTGTGAGAACAAGTCTCCCCCCCAGTTGCCTTTTAAATATTTTTCCACTCACCTTTAACCTATGCCCTCAAGTTTTGGACTTCCCACCCCAGGGAAAAGACCTTGTCTATTTACCCCATCCATGCCCCTCATGATTTTAAAAACATCTGTAAGGTTACCCTTCAACCTCTTATGTTCCAGTGAAGAATTTCCCAGTCTATCCAGCCTTTCCCCCATACTCAAGCCCTCCAGTCCAAACCTTGTGAATCTTTACTGAATACTCTTCAATTGAATAATATTCTTCTGAGAGCAGGGTAACCAGAACTGTACACAGTTTGAAGTTAATGGTAGCTTCTGATACCAGCCCAAGGGCTTCAACGCATCAGTCAGTCTCTTGAGGCAGTCAGATACAGAGATACCCATCTTCACTCGTCCTGCCTTCTTATGGGAGATGAAAGTGGGTGGCACAGCTGTGTATTGGTGCAGGTCGGGGAAGTGTCCCAAGTGAGTGAGTAGGACATGCAGGCATAATGGCATTGTGAATTAGGTAGGTGATGACGAAAGATGTTGCAAGCAATAGTGAGAGTGATAGAGCATAAGCCTTGGAGGGAGTTGGCTACAGTAGCAAAGATAGAGTGAGCGTGAGGCATCAGAGAAAAGATGCGTGGCCCTTATGCTGATGAGGTAGAGGAGATCATTGGATCAGACAAATGAGACTGCATTGACCTGAGGCAACCTCAGACCAGATGGGCATGGTCTGGTATCATGGTCTCCACTGCAGGACACGGGGAAAGAAAGCACCCTGCATGTGCACAATCCCATCCAACACAACCTCCAGGTCCTGGGGAAAGAAAGCACCCTGCACATCCACCATCCCATCCAGCACAACCTCTAGGTCCTGGGGAAAGAGTGCACCCTGCATTTGCACCATTGCATCCAGCACAACCTCCAGGTCCTGGGGAAAGAAAGCAACCTGCACATCCACCGTCCCATCCAGCACAACCTCCAGGTCCTAGGGAAAGAGTGCAACCTGCACATCCACCGTCCCATCCAGCACGGCCTCCAGGTCCTGGGGAAAGACTGCACCCTGCATGTGCACCATTGCATCCAGCACAACCTCCAGGTCCTGGAGAAAGAGTGCACCCTGCACATCCACCGTCCCATCCAGCACAACCTCCAGGTCCTAGGGAAAGAGTGCACCCTGCACATCCACCGTCCCATCCAGCACGGCCTCCAGGTCCTGGAGAAAGAGTGCACCCTGCACATCCACCGTCCCATCCAGCACAACCTCCAGGTCCTGGGGAAAGACTGCACCCTGCATGTGCACCATTGCATTCAGCACAACCTCCAGGTCCTGGAGAAAGAGTGCACCCTGCATGCACCATCTCATCCAGCACAACCTCTAGGCCCCTGTCGATAAAGCTGGATGGCAATTCCTCCCATTTAGCCCTGTCTGGGGCAAATGTCAGAAACAGTGACTGACTGCTTTATGTGGGTGAACCAAGTCCTTTAGAGATGCCATGGGTGTAATCTCTGGCAGTGAATTCTGGAATATCTGCTGAGTTGTGTCTTGTTCTCAGAATGGCATATATTAAGGTGAGGCAAGACTCAGATATGAGAGACACCATAGGGGCAGGGTAGGTAGTTAATTAGGTGAGTTTATTAAAATTCATCCAGAAAACTCACTAGGCCATGTGGCGGAAAACTCAAATGCAACTTGGAGTTAGCCAAAAAAAACATAGATTCAGTCCTGTATGTGTGTAAAGCCACATAATACTATGAAACTGCAGGTCTTGTGGTTCTTATGGCTATGATGAAATGCCTTTTTCAACTAAACTGAGGAATCTCTAAATCTAGAGCACCTCAACTTGGATTTTGTTCCTGGTCATTTATAATCTGTGGTCTGCGAATTAAATTGCAGGATTAAATTACAGAGCTGGAATGAATGTCTATGTCATTTGTACATTACATATCCAAAGAAGAATCTTTTGTTTAGTTTGCTGATTTAGCACAAAAGGGTACACCATACTGTACCACATGTATCAATTTTCAAATGGAGTCACTATGGATGAGTTGCATTTGAGTATTAATGTAAAAACAATGTAAAAACCACTGCAAGCGATCGTTTTTTAATGGGAAATATATGTCTTGAATTACATTTCCAATTTGCAAGTGTGAGCCAACCAAGCTTTAATGCACTTTGCCCGTAATGCATTAGGTCTTACACATTAATTGAGTTTCACCACAAAAACATTGTTTCCTGGTGCCACTGTAAACAACAGTTAAAAAAAAGTTGATGATGGACCAGAATTTTCCAAGAAAATAATAATAAGCACTCAGCACTTGCCTTCAGTAGCTCATAAAGAACCTAACGATGTAGCGATGAAGAAAAACAGCCTTGTAAAATCGAGAACTTCCTATGAAATGGAAAGAGTTTGCTTGATTTGCATCAAAACAAAGTTACTATAGTTTTATCAGACTATAAGGCTGCTTTCACATTAGAGAGAGAGAGACACTGGTGGTGCTTTAACCGGTGAGGAGAAAGGTCCATCATGGCAACCTCAGCTGATACAGGAATTGAACCCACATTGTATCACAAATTAGCTATCCAACCAAATGAGCTAAGGGGAGAGTCCATTTGCACCTATTTAAGGCTGAGATAGATAGACTCTGTAGGTAATCAAGGGTTACAGAGAGAGGGCAGAAAAATGAACACGAGGGTTGTCAGACCAGCCCTGATCCTATTGAATAACAGAGCAGGCTCGAGGGGCCTAACAACCTATTCCTGTTCCTGTTTCTTATGGTCTTGTTGTCTAATCCAGAGGTGAGGACATTACCATTGTGTCACAAGACCCTTCCAAAGCAACCATTGTTGATTGAGAAAACATTAAAACAGCTAATTTTTGAGAAATTGATACCTAGTTGAATAAGCTAGAAAGTCACTTTCTACATTATTTTGGAAAAGATATTAAACAAATGTAGTTTAAATTGGATTTAAAGTAAACTTTATTATATTCAGTGTCTCTGCAGTAATTTCCATGTTCCATATTTCATAGGTTAAATTTAATGTATGATCCTTAAAAGCAAAGAACATTAACTTTTCTCAGTTCTGGTCATAGAGTCATAGAGATGTACAGCATGGAAACAGACCCTTTGGTCCAACCTGTTCACACCAACCAGATATCCCAACCCAATCCAGTCCCATCTGCCAGCACCCGGCCCATATCCCTCCAAACCCTTCCTATTCATATATCCATCCAAATGCCTCTTAAATGTTGTAATTGTACCAGCCTTCACCACATCCTCTGGCAGCTCATTCCATACCACCCTCTGCGTGAAAAAGTTGCCCCTTAGGTCTCTTTTATATCTTTCCCCTCTCACCCTAAACTTATGCCCTCTAGTTCTGAACTCCCCGATCCCAGGGAAAAGACTTTGTCTATTTATCCTATCCATGCCCCTCATAATTTTGTAAACCTCTATAAGGTCACCCCTCAGCCACCGACGTTCCAGGGAAAACAGCCCCAGCCTGTTCAGCCTCTCCCTAAAGCTCAAATTCTCCAACCTTGGCAACATCCTTGTAAATCTTTTCTGAACCCTTTCAAGTTTCACAACATCTTTCCAATAGGAAGGAGACCAGAATTGCACGCAATATTCCAATAGTGGCCTAACCAATGTCCTGTACAGCCGCAACATGACCTCCCAACTCACAGAGCAGAAACATTGAATGGAATTTGATATAGGTGAAAAGGGTATTTCATAGAATTCCTACAGTGTGGAAGTAGGCCATTCTGTTCACTGAGTCCACATTGACCCACCCAGACCCTTCCCCCTACGCTATCTCTGTAACTCTGCATTTCCTATGGTCAGTCCTCCTACCCTGCATATCTTTCTTCACATCTGGTGGAGAGTCAGTGAGAAGCCCAGGTCACTTCCACTGGGGTGATCCACATTAATATGCACCTAACTCAAATTTATCTGGCCATTGTTGAGATTTCCCTTGGATGAAAGCCAGTAGAGGCCCAAATCCAACCACTGTCCATTTCCCCAAGAGTTGCTGACTAATCAGGAGGCAACATATGGATCAGAAACTGGCTTAATAATAGGACTCAAAGGATCATGGTAGAAGGCTGTTTGAGTGACTGGAGGCTACTGTCCAGGGTGTACCACAAGGGTCAGTACTGGGACCCCGATTGTTTGTTATGTACATAAATGATATAGATGAAAATTGGGGGAAATGTCAAGTAAATTTGCAGACAACACCAAGGTTGGAAGAGTGGTTAATAGTGAAGAAGATGGTTGTAGGTTACAGGAAAGTATAGATGGGTTGGTCAGATAGGCAGATTAGTGGCAGATGGTATTTAACCCTGATGAGTGTGAGATGATGCACTTTGGAAGAGGAAACAAGATGAGGGAGTATTTAATGAATGGCAGGACACTGGGTGGCTTAGAAAAACAGAGGTAATTATTCGCAGATCCCTGAAGTTGACAGAGCACGTGAATAGGATCATTAAGAAGGCATATGGGACACTTGCTTTCATCACTCGTGTCATAGAGTATAAGAGCAAGGGGGTAATGTCGGAGTTGTACGGACTGTTGGAGAGGCCACAGCTGGAGTACTGTGTGCATTTTGGTCACCTCACTACAGGAAGGATGTGATAGCACAAGACGGGGTAGAGAGGAGGTTCATCAGGATGTTGCCTGGGATGGAGAAATTGAGCTACAAGAGAGACTAGATAGGCTTGGATTGTTTTCTCTAGAGAAGAGAAGACTAAGAGAGGACATAATAGAGGTGTATAAGATCCTGAAGGGGATGGACAGAGTGAACAGAGAGCAACTGTTCCCTTGGTTGAGGCTTCAATCATGAGGACTCTCACCATTCTTTTATAGATGCACGATAGAAAGCAACAACTGCCCTGCTCAGGACTGTAAGAAACTACAGAAAGTTGAGCACAGTCCAATCCACCACACAAACCGACCTGCCATGTACTGACTCCATCTACACGTCTCACTGCCTCGGGAAGGCAGCCAACAACATCAAAGACACCACCCACCCGGGTTATCATATCTCTCAACCTCTTCCATCAGGCAGAAGATACAAAAGCTTAAACACACTGACCAACAGGCTCAAAAACAGCTTCTTCCCCACTGTTATTACATTTCTGAGTAGATCTCTCAAATTTCAAATCTAATGTCGATTTTGCTTTTCGTGCACCTTCTCTGCAGCCGAAACGTCGTATTCCTCACTCTGTTCAACCCACCCCGTGATCTTTATATGGTATGATCTGCTAGGAGAAAGTGAGGACTGCAGATGCCGGAGATCTGAGCTGAAAAATGTGTTGCTGGAAAAGCGCAGCAGGTCAGGCAGCATCCAAGGAGCAGGAAAATCGACGTTTCGGGCATAAGCCCTTCTTCAGGAATGAAGAGAGTGTGCCAAGCAGGCTAAGGTAAAAGGTAGGGAGAAGCGACTTGAGGAAGGGGCGTTGGGAATGCGATAGGTGGAAGGAGGTTAAGGTGAGGGTGATAGGCCAGAGAGGGGGTGGGGGCGGAGAGGTCAGGAAGAAGATTGCAGGTCAAGAAGGCGATGCTGAGTCCGAGGGTTGGGACTGAGATAAGGTGGGGGAAGGGCGGTCATGAAGAAGCTGGAGAAATCTGCATTTCCCCTCCCCCCACCTATACTGCCTATACTGCACGTAAACTTTTCACTGTATCCAGCTATATGTGGTAATAATAATTTAAAAAATAGAGAACATGGTTTCAGGGTCAAAAGCAGGAGATTCAGAGGGGATTTGAGAAAAAGCATTTTCACTCGGGCAGTGAGAATCTGGAATGCACTGCCTGGGAAGGTGTTGGAAGCTGGAAACCTTATAACCTTTAAAAAATATTTGGATAAGTGCTTCAAATATCATAACATTAAGGATATGAGACAAGTGCAGGAAATTGGGATTAGCACACTTTCAATTGTAATTATATCAGTGCAGACACAAAGGGCCAAAGGGCCTTTTCTGTGCAATATGAATCTAGGAACTTAGAAAATAATCAGCAAATGTAATTCAAAATAAAGCTTAAAAATTATAATTGTTGGAAACCTGAAATAAAAACAAAGTATTAACCATTATTAATAGTCATTATTAACATTTTAATTTCATTAAGCAGTAGAGGTCTTTTGATAGATTTACTCAAGCACTACAGTTCCATCTCTTTTTGGTAAATGGCAAGTTATAAGGAACACCATAATTTGCTCCACAACACAGAAGTATTTTAGTATTACATAAGTTTTTATGTAAAGAAAATGGAGAGAATTCAACTCCATTTTTATGTTGGTTTGTATGTAAGTTAGGCGAAAGGGGGTACTGCAGATGCTGAAGGTTCGAGTCAAGACGAGAGTAGTGCTGGAAAAGCACAGCAAGTCAGGCAGCATCCGAGGAGCCAAAGCCCTTTTTCAGGAATGAGGTAATACTTCCGAGTATAAATTAGGCAACAATTAAAGAGAAATAGCATTCTGTAATGTAACAGTTATTCCAAACTTAGGATTTTTTTTAAATGCAGCGTCCAACACACCTACAAAGTAAAAACCAAAGACAGGTGTCACTGAAATTCATACTTCATGCTCATACGCTCGAGAATCGAATTAGTACCTCTGCTTCAATATCGCTAACATAAAATAACTGATGTTCCTTTTTCTCAACAGAGCTTTAAGAATTTAAATTCTGAATAAGTGTCACAGAAATTGAATTTTTCTATTTCAGATGCTGGTTGACCTGATGTGTGTTTGCAGCATTGATCAATTTTACACTTGCAGCATTTATTGTTGAAGAGGAGAGTATGAAACAGACTGGTAAGCTAGAGGAGATACTTGTTAGGAAGGAAGATGTGTTGGGCATTTTGAAAAACTTGAGGATAGACAAGTCCCCCGGGCCTGACGGGATATATCCTAGGATTATGTGGGAAGCAAGAGAGGAAATTGCAGAGCCGTTGGCAATGATCTTTTCGTCTTCACTGTCAACGGGGTTGGTACCAGGGGACAGGAGAGTGGCGAATGTTGTGCCCC
>NC_057710.1:57272944-57281874 GCF_004010195.1 Chiloscyllium plagiosum | reverse complement strand
AGAGTGGTGGGGACATGGAATGCGCTGCCTGTGGGAGTGGCAGAGTCAGAATCATTGGTGGCCTTTAAGCGGCAATTGGATAGGTACATGGATGGGTGCTTAAGCTAGGACAAATGTTCAGCACAACATCGTGGGCCAAAGGGCCTGTTCTGTGCTGTATTGTTCTATTTTCTATGTTCTAATTAATCTGAATAATGACTTTAACTTGGTGAAATGCACAGGCTTCTCCAGAATTTGGGACATGAAACAACATGATGGCTCTTATCAAAAATCATTCATTCAGTTATATCTTATCACCCAATCATATAACATATCGAGTCACAGTGAACTGGCAATTAAATAACTGTATTTCTTGCAAGTGGAATTCAAAGTAGTTTCTACCAGATGATGCCCATACAAAAAAGTGATTTACCAAAGATAATGCTCATAGAATAATATTACAAAACTACACATTCTGATGCAGTTTTAATATTTATATATTATCCATTTTATTGGCATACCTGATATTCATCCAACTGTTCTTCAGTAAATACACTTTGTTTACTGCCCATTCTGGATACAAGTCTTCGGTTTGTATATCCTCATCTCAGTTAATGTTGGACCACTTTTCTTAACTTTCAATTCAAACGTGGTTTAAGAAACCAACAGATCTGGGCAGAAACATCGGAATGATCAGCCTTAAAACAAAATCCACCTAATGCTTTATTCAATGAGAAAGAAGGACAGATGATGTGAAATGCTCTAACAAATATGATGAGTGTTTTTTAAACCAATTAGATCTATCATAATGTGCCAGCTGGAGATGGACTTACACTTTAAATATTATCTGTATGATTTGTTTAGTGTTTGTCTGCAGTACGTAATGTTATAACAATTACTCTTAGACCACTGCTGCTACTCTGTAAGTGGTAAATTGTGGACCATTGCAGTGCTTTCATGCTGTGCAAGTGCTGGATACTGTCAATAAATAACTGACAGAATTGTGGAGCCCCTAGCAGAGGTATTTATATCATCTGCAGCCACGAGTGAGGTGCTGGAAGACTGGAGGTGAACTAATGCTGTGCCTTTATTTAAGAAAGGCTGCAAAGAAAAACCAAGGAATAATAAACCGGTGTGGCTGATGTCAATGGTGGGTGAGATGTTGGAGGTTTACATGCATTTGGAAAAGCAAAGACTGATTAGGGATAGTCAGCATTGTTTTGTGCATGGGAAATTGTGCTTCACAAACTTGATTGAGTTTTTTGAGGATGTGACCAAGAAGATAGATGAGGGTAGAATGGTAGACATTGTTCACATGGTAGATTGGTTAAGAAAGTTAGATCACATGGGATCCAGGGAGAGCTAGCCAATTGGATTCAAAGTTAGCTTGACAGTAGGAGACAGACGGTAATGGTAGAGGGTTGTTTTTCAGACTGGATGCCTGTGACCAGTGGTGTTCTGCAGGTTTCAGTGCTGGGTTCACTGTTGTTTGTCATTTATATAAACAGTTTGGAAGAGAATATAGGAAGCATCATTAGTAACTTTGTGGATAATGCCAAAGTTGGTGGTATAGTGGAAAGTGAGGAAGGTTATTAGATTAGATTAGATTACTTACAGTGTGGAAACAGGCCCTTCGGCCCAACCAGTCTACACCGACCCGCCGAAGCGCAACCCACCCATACCCCTACATTTACCCCTTTACCTAACACTACGGGCAATTTAGCATGGCCAATTCACCTGACCTGCACATCTTTGGATTGTGGGAGGAAACCGGAGCACCCGGAGGAAACCCACGCAGACACAGTCAGTCACCTGAGTCGGGAATTGAACCCGGGTCTCTGGTGCTGTGAGGCAGCAGTGCTAACCACTGTGCTACCGTGCCGCCCACTCTTATCTAAGAGTACAATGGGATCTAGATCAGTTGAACCAATGGATTGAAGAGTGGCAGATGAAGTTTATTATAGATAAATGTGAGATGTTGTATTTTGATCAGGAACATCAGGTCAGGACTTAGACAGTTAATGTTAGGGCCCTGGGGAGTGCTGTCGAGCAGAGACACCTACGGTTTCAGGTACATACTTCCTTGAAAATAGAGTCACAGGTAGACAGGGTGATGAAGAAGACATTTGACATAGAGTCACAGAGTCATAGAGATGTATAGCAAGGAAACAACCTTTCAATCCAACTCATCCATGCCGACCAGATAAGCCAACCAATCTAGTTCCACCTGCCAGCACCCAGCCCTTTTCCCTCTAAACCCTTCCTATTCATATACCCATCCAGATGCCTTTTGAATGTTGAATTGTATGAGCCTCCACCACTTTCTCTGGCAGCTCATTCCATACACGTACCTCCTCTGCGTGGAAAAGTTGCCCCGTAGGTCTCCCTTATATCTTGCCCCTCTCACCCTAAATCTATGCCCTCTAGTTCTGGACTCCCGCACCCCAGGGAAAAGACCTTGTCTATTTACCCTATCCATGCCCATCAGGATTTTATAAACCTCTATAAGGTCACCCCTCAGCCTCTGACGCTCCAGGGAGAACAGCCCCAGACTATTCAACCTCTCTCTACAGCTCAAATCCTCCAACCTTGGCAACATCCTTGTAAATCTTTTCTGAATCCTTTCAAGATTCACAACATCCTTCGGTTGGGAAGGAAACCAGAATTGCATGCAATATTCCAACAGGGGCCTAACCAATGTCTGACCAATTAAGGAAAGCATACCAAACACCTTCTTCAGAGTCCTATCTACCTGCAACTCTACTTTCAAGGAACTATGAACCTGTATTCCAAGGTCTCTTTGTTCAGTAACACTCCCTAGGACCTTACCATTAAATGTATAATTCCTGCTAAGATTTTCTTTCCCAAAATGCAGCACCACACATTTATCTAAATTAAACTCGATCTGCCACTTCTCAGCCCACTGGCCCATCTGATCAAGATCCCATTGTAATCCGAGGTAACCTTCTTCGCTGTTCACTACATCTCAAATTTTGGTGTCATCTGCAAACTTACTAACCATACCTATTAAGCTCACATCCAAATCATTTATATAAATGATGAAAAGTACTGGACCCAGCACCGATCCTTTTGGCACTCCACTGGTCATTGATCAGAGCATTGAGTATTAGATTTGGGATGTCATGTTGCAGCTGTACAGGAAATTAGTGAGGCCACTTTTGAAATGCTGTGTACAGTTGTGATCACCCTGCCATAGGAAAGATATTATTAAACTGGCAAGGGTACAGAAAAAAATTACAAGGGTGTTACCAGAACTGGAGGGTTTGAGTTATAAGGAGATGCTGGGTAGGCTGGGACTTGTTTCACTGGAGCATAGGAGGCTGAGGGGTGAGCTTATAGAGGTTCATGGAGTGGCAGGGGACTCAGTGCCTAGCACTGCTGCCTCACAGAGCCAGGGACCTGGGTTCGATTCCCACCTCAGGCGACTGTCTGTGTGGAGTTTGCACATTCTCCCCATGTCTGCATGGGTTTCCTCTCACAGTCCAAACATTTGCAGGTTCAGTGAATTGGCTGTGCAAAATTGCCCTTTGTGTTCAGAGTTGTGTATGCTAGGTGCATTACTCAGGGGTAAAATTAGAGTAACAGGGTGGATTACTCTTCAGAGGATTGGTGTGGACTTGTTGGGCCTAATGGCCTGTTTCCACACTGTAGGGAGTCTATGAACAACACTAGATGTGGACCAGGAGTGTCACCTAAAGGCCCATACACAAACTTGTGAATGCTTCACAGCACCTTGACTTCCCTCTCTGACCTTAAAAATGTGTTGCTGGAAAAGCGCAGCAGGTCAGGCAGCATCAAAGGAATAGGAGAATCGACGTTTCGGGCATAAGCCCAGTCCTCACTTTTTCCCTCTCTGATCACCAACCTTCCCTGTGATCACTGGGTATTCCATCTCCATCTTATTTCCTGGTTATTACATAGAGAAAGAACAAAATAAGAAAGAAAGAAATTGTAACAACTCCATGGCCTTTAGACATCCCAAGTGGAATAATCAGTGTTGACCTGTAGGAATTATATATATAAGAAATACAGTAGTCAAAATTGGATTAGCACAATCTCAAAACAGCAATGAATAAAGACCAGATAATTGCATCTTCATTGTCTTTCACCCACTTTTGTTTCTTTGCCCAGAGCTGTAGTTCTTTGTCCTTTCATAGCACACATCCTCAAACCCACATTAGAGAACTGCTACACTCTATATTTCATGCCATTACATTTTCAACTTCTAATATTAAATGCTACATTGTATATACTTAATTCTTAAGTAACCGTCCACAATTTTTTCATTAACTAATCTGTGTCACTTTAATTAAAGTAGTTCACTGCTTTAAATGTCATTCAAACAAAATTGGTATGCAACTATCGACAGTAATTGCAGGTTAAAAAATAAAATAATTCTAATGTATCAGGTACAAGCTTCACGTCAATGCAACAACTTGATTTTAACAAAGAATCTATTAATTTTCACTCAAGAAATGACGTTTTTGCAACCTGCCAACATATTTGCAATTTCTGAGCTGGGGCCTTGACAGCTCAGCCCAACAAGTTCCTTAAGGAACACTTTGTTTCATCGAAGCAGTTGTCATTTTCTAAGGCATCAACAAAGTTTTGGTTTCCCAAAGTTTATCTTGAACAATGAAACAATCAAATTTCAAGTCATTATCAACAGTTCACCCTTGCGGAGGCAGCAGATGATACAAGCTTTTCTTTGCAAGGAGCATCAATCTAGCATGTGGATCCCCCAGCACTATAGAATATAGAACAGTACAGTATGTGCTGACCATGATGCCATTCCAAACAAATCCCACCTTTCATATCCCTCTATATCGTATTCAAGGCATTAAATGCAGTACTATTATAGAGTAAATAGAAAACTGATATCTTCAATTAGAATCAGTAAGCGGATTCATCTTGTCTATACAGATATTTTTGACCTAATTCTTATTTGAATTTTTTCAGTTTCTTCTTTCATTAATTTGTCTAACACTCTTTCCACTTCTCCAAATAACCCAAAATGTTGCTCTTCAGGTAGGCTGATTGGTTCTGATACTCATGAATTAGCCTCCTGGAACCTCTGCCCTGAATAATTGTCAGACCTGTCTCCGAGAGCCTGGCTTTGGTCACTTGAATTCATATTCCAGCAGGTTTCACATTTTAAGAAAATAGTTCTCCCAAGACAAGTATTTATTCATAATTATTGTTTTGGTCTTTCTCTCAAAACTCTAATGCCTTTATAACTACTGGTTGGTTAGCATTGTTAACCTCTTAAACGGGTGTGAATTCATGCCCCATCCCAACCTTCCCATCTGAAATAAAAGAGCCAGCGTGGAGACACATCCACATGTGGGCAGATTCAAAGATCTGGAATCATTCTCATGCCTGATAGTGGTCATCCAAATGTCTTCAGCCTCGTCTAATTAGATATATCTTACCTGTTATTGAAAATAATGTTTCCTGCTTCTCATTTCACAGGTTTCTATTAAACATTTTTATATGAATTCTATGCCAATTCCAGTCAAATATATACACTACAACCTATCGTAGTAAGTTCTTAGGTCTTTTGTTTTGTTTCATGGTCTGATGTGTATTCATAACAGCATTATCTACATGAATCTTCTATCTCCATTTCAGTAACTGCCACAAAATTAAAAGTCTGTCAGCTACTAAGGCTGGTTTCTACAAGTGTGAAGAAAAAGTTAGGGCATTTTTTTCCTCTATATATGTTCAAGTTGAGAGATAACAATCATTAGGACTAACTTGTGTTTAAATCCTAGCTCTCTCTCACTGAATGTTGTTTAAGCTTTATGCTTAATTTTTGAATGTCAAAATATATTCTTCCAAAGAGAGAGAACTGGGATTCTGAGGGGTCTTGACAAGATAGATACAGAAAGGCATACACATATAAAAAAGTCTAGAACAAGGGGTCACTATTTAAAAAATCAGGAGGTCGCTTGTTTAAAGCATTTTTCTCTCAGAATGTCATGTGTCTTTGAAATTAGCTTCCTGAAAAGGTTGTGGAAGCAGAGCCCTTGAATATTTTTAAGGCAGCTGGAGATTTTGGGCAGCACGGTGGTACAGTGGTTAGCATTGCTGCCTCACAGTGCCAGAGACCCGGGTTCAATTCCCGCCTTGGGCTACTGTCTGTGTGGAGTTTGCACATTCTCCCCATGTCTGCATGGGTTTGCTCCGGTTTCCTCCCACGGTCCAAAGATGTGCAGGTCAGGTGAACTGGCCATGTTAAATTGTCCGTAGTGTTAGGTGAAGGGGTAAATATAGGGGAATGGGTCTGGGTGGGCTGCTCTTCGGATGGTCGGTGTGGACTTGTTGGGCCGAAGGGCCTGTTTCCACACTCTAAGTAATCTAATCTAATAGATTCTTGCTAAGCAAGAAAAAAAGTTATCAGATCAGGGAGGATCATGGTTTTGAGGTGACAATCAGATCAGACATGATCATAGTGAAAGGTGGTGCGGATTCGAGAGGCTGTATGGCCTACTTCTGCTTCGAGCTCATATATTCAAGTGTAGGAAAAGATTAAGAATTTTGACTGTTCAGTTTGTCCACTTTCAGATTTCTTACAAATAATTGTTTCTTTAAACAATTCACGGTTTCAGCAGCAATCATTCATTATCATGAATGACAATGCCTAACTAAAGCAGGTTAACCACTGGCTGAGAATATTCAAGTTGTAATACTATTACTTTTGTTTATTTTAACAGAGTGTCTGTTTCAATTCATTTATGAATCGCTTACAAAACAACTTTCACCACCTGCTTGACACCTCAAATTCCCAAGCAAATCACCACAATTTTATCATCAACCAAATGTTATATCTTCTTTTAATTCACCATTTTAAGTTATTAGTCACTCTAAATAGTGATATTTGCAGCCATGTAGGGGAATGAGTCTGGGTGAGTTACTCTTTGGAGGGTCGGTGTGGACTTGTTGGGCCGAGGGGCCTGTTTCCACACTGTAGGGATTCTATGATTCCACCACTCCTCTGGCAGCTCATTCCTTACAACACCACCTTCTACATGAAAAAATTGCCCCTTAAGTCTCTTTTATACCTTTCCCCTTTCAGCCTAAACCTACGCCCTCTAGCTCCCCCAACCCAGGGAATAGACCTTGTCTATTTATCCTGTCCATGCCCCTCATGATTTTATAAACCTCAGCTTCTGATGCTGCAGGGAAAACAGCCCCAGCCTGTTCAGCCTCTCCCTGTTGCTCAAACCCTCCAACCCTGGCAACATCCTTGTAAAGCTTTTCTGAACCCTTCCAAGTTTCACAACATCCTTCTATAGCAGGGAGACCAGAATCACACACACAGTATTCCAAAAGTATCCTAACCAATGTCCTATACACTGCAACATGACCTTCCGACTCCTATATCCAATGCTCTGACTATTAAAGGAAAGATACTAAACATACCTTTCACTGACAATGTATAAAATTCAGTTCTATGGGTCAAATGGCCTCTCCCTATGCTGTATGTATTATCATTTAAAACAAGTGAGAGATCTGAAAGTGCCTGCTGGCTGAAAATAGTTACTGTTGCTACCGCTGCTATCTCCAACGCAGTATATTTACAACAGTTAACCAGGGAGAGAGCTTGGCCAAGCAACAGGGAGAGCAGCAAACAGAGAAAGGGAGACAGAAATAATGTCAGCACGACTTGTTAGTAAACAGACAGAGATAGACTTTTAAAATATTTTGGTCGATAAGAAACCATGACCCGAGGTTTCTAAGACTTAAAGTTTGTTTGTCTAACCTAAACGGACCGAGTCTGTAAGGTGCTCACGTTGAGCCGTTCCAAACCTTCCTTCACCGCGGTCCGAGTCCTGTGCTTTTCTCTCAGGAATTGATGGAACGATTTTAACCTCTTTTGGTGCATGCAACAACTCGGCAGACCCGTAGTTGGACATTTGTTTTAACAAACCGAGTTGCCTGAAGACTTCAGTAACCGAACTTTCAGAGGGCGAGTCAACACCTTAACAATCATCGGGAACAGCAAGAGTCCACCGACCGTTTCCCATGAAGAGCTGGTTCATCCTCCTGTTCTCTGTTTTACCGGGAACCCTCATTCTCCAATCCGGAGCCGAATGCTATTGGAGAATCAATGGTAATGTGGACAGTCAACTTCAATTAACCGATTTTATCATGTCCTTCATCAATATGTTGACATGTTCTTATTTATCATCGCTGTTGGCAGACTAGCTGCTAGCTTTTGAATTATTTACTGAATTTAAACAAAACAATTTAGACAAGCTAGATGGAACAATGTAGCCAAATGGACATATCCCTTCTACAGCTACCAATATCTAATAGTGTATACATTTTATTCCTTTACATATAAACTGCTTATAGAATGAAAGGACACAGGGAGACATTTAGTCCACTGTGTCTGTGCCAGCTTTCTGCCAGGGTAGTTCTGTGAGTGACAGGCTCCTCTCATTACCCTGTACTCCCACATTAAGGTGAGCAGGCTTCTGAAATCAGCAACTGAACTTGTCTTCACCAAACTGTCAGATAGCTCACCTCAAATCCAAACCACTCACTGCACAAATATGCTTTTCGAAATGGCCCTGTTTGTTCATTAGCCACTCACCATAAATCAGTGCGCTTTGATTGTCAGCTTTTCTGGGAAAGGAAGAGTTTCCTCTGTAGAGGTAAAAACAATGACTGCAGATGCTGGAAACCAGATTCTGGATCAGTGGTGCTGGAAGAGCACAGCAATTCAGGCAGCATCCGAGGACAGGCAAAATCGACGTTTCGGGCAAAAGCCCTTCATCAGGAATAAAGGCAGAGAGCCTGAAGCGTGGAGAGATAAGCTAGAGGAGGGTGGGGGTGGGGATAGAGTGGCATAGAGAAATGACCTGGGAGTTGCAGTGAGAGAGAGACTCCCTGAGATTCTTGTAGAGAGAGGAGGAAAACCT
>NC_057710.1:57168520-57271026 GCF_004010195.1 Chiloscyllium plagiosum | reverse complement strand
GGGTTCCTGGACTATGAGGTTGGAAGCTGTGGGTGGGAGATGTCCTGAGGTGATGAGGGTGTGTATGGTCTGGGAGATGATGGTTTGGTGATGGGGGGTGGGGTCATGGTCAAGGGGGCGGTAGGACGAGGTGTCCTCGAGTTGGCGTTTGGCTTCAGCGATGTAGAGGTCAGTGCGCCAACTACCGCTGCGCCCCCTTTGTCCGCTGGCTTGATGGTGAGGTCAGGATTGGAGCAGAGGGATTGGAGGGCTGCGCGTTGTGAGGATGAGAGGTTGGAGTGGGGGAGGGGGGTCGACAGGTTGAGGCGGTTAATGTCCCGGCGGCAGTTGGAAATGAAGAGGTCGAGGGCAGGTAAGGGGCCAACGCGGGGTGTCCAGGTGGATGCAGTGTGTTGGAGGTGGGCGAAGGGGTCCTCGGAAGGTGGGCTCTGTATCTGTTCTGTTGAGATCCCTCGTGATTTTATAAACTTCTGTAAACTGCTATCATATCTCTTCCACAATCTCTTCTCAAGGTCACCAGTCTTGTGTTCCAGAACCTGTTGTACGTGGAGCCAAACTGTTTCAGTACAGCTACAGCACGGACATTTACCTAGCAATCACCAGTAAAGTGACTGAAGGTATCATCAACATCGCTACCAAGCAGCATTTGCTGTGCAGTGCCCTGCTCACTGTGTTTCAGTTTGGGTTACATTAGGGCTGTTCAGTTCCTGATCTCATTACAGTCTTGATGCAAAATTGGACAAAGGAACTGAACACCAATTGTGAGGAGAGAGAGAGAGGCTACCCGTGACATCAAGGGCATATTTGAGTAAGTGTGGCATCAAGAAGTCCTAGTAAAATACGAACCAATGGCAATTAGGGTGAACTTGTCTGCTGGTTGGTGTTATGGCTGGCACAAAGGAAGATGGTTGTGATTGTTGGAGGTCAATGATCTCAGCTTCAGGCCATCTCTGGGCAGTGTCCTCGGCCTAACCACCTTTAGCTGTTTCATCAATGTCATTCTCTCCATCATAAGGTTAGAAGGGGTATGTTTGCTGATGATTGCACAGTGTTCAGCACCATTCACAACTCCTTGGATACTAAAGTTGTCTAAATTACAGGATACATATCTAAATGTAGCAAGAACTGGCCAATATTCAATTAACAGCAAAGTATTACAGATGTTGGAAGTCTGAAATAAATACAGAAAGTAGTGGAAAATCTCAGTAGGTACAGCAGCATCTGTGGAGAGTGACACAGAGATAATATTTCAAGTCCAATCTGACTCTGCTTTGGAACTGCCGGGAGCTGGAAATTGATAGCTTTTATGCTGTTGATAAAGGGGGAGGAGCAAGTTGAACAGATGGTGAAGATCCTCAGAGCAAAAAGCACAGGGTGGGGTGGTAGTAGTAGTAGAGCAGTGATATAGATGAAGAGCATGTGTTGTCCTGCAGGTTAATAGTAGAAAGTAGGTCAGTTCTGGTAAAACCAAACTTGGGTGCTGCTGGTGATGAAGGGGATGCAATCAAAATGGAAAATAGTGATCATGGGGTTTGGTCATGAATTTGATGAACTCAAGTATTGAGTTCTGAAGGCTGTGGAGTGGCTAAGTGGAAAATGAGGTGTTTTTCCTCCAGTTGGCATTGGGCTTTGTTGGAACACTGCAGCAGACTTAGGACAGAAATATTAGCATGAGAGCAAGTTGGTGTATTGAAATGGCAGTGACTGAAAGGTGAGGAGAAAGTGAGGACTGCAGGTGCTGGAGATCAGAGTCAAAAAATGTGGTGCTGGAAAAGCACAGCCAGTCAGGCCGCATCTGAGGAGCAGGAGAGTTGACATTTCGAGCATAAACATTTCATCAGGAATGAAAGTGGTCACCCAGCCTGTCTTTGTTCTCACCAGTGTAGAGGAGGCAGATAGTACAGTAGCTGAGATGAAAGAAATATAAGCGAATTGCTGCTTTAAGGTATATTTGGACCTTGGGCAGTCTGGGGTAGGAGATGCATTTGCTCGATTGCATGAGAATTTGCTATGGTGGGGCAAGAGCTGTGGAGATGAAGAGGTGTTGGGTGTGACAGCAGAAGTGATCCAGTGTGTCACAGAGGGAACAGTCCCTGTGGAATGTTGACAATAGAGACAAAGTTCTATTTCTTGTGGTTTCCTGCTGGATGTAACAGAAATGACAGAGGATGATCCTTCAAATGCAGAGACTATGGAAACCCTATCATTATTTTGGGAGGAAAGGGGAAAGGGACAGGACAGAAATGTGGAAAATGGTCTGAACACAACCGAGGACCCTGTCAACCGCATTGGGCAAGGTTCTTCAGTTCAGGAAAACAGGAAATATGGCTGAAGCATCCCTCTGAAAGATGGCATCATTGCAGCAAAAGCAATGAAGATGGAGAAACTGGGAGAATGGAATGAGTCCTTGCAGGAAACAGGGAGTGCGAAGCTACTGCTAAGATAAATGGGATTCAGGGAGTTTGTCGTCGATATTGATGTATAGTTTTTTCCTAGAAAAATAAACAGGGAAGCCAAGAAATCAGAGATGAACCAGCTGAAGTCTCAACAATATGTAAGTTTGGTCTGATAAGTAGCAAGTAACATTTGCTAGTGCAATGCCAGGCAATGGACATCTTCAACAAGAGAAAAATCAAACTACCATCCCTTGACATTCAATGTCATTGCCATTGCAAAACTCACCCCATTAGCATCCTGGAGGTTACTAGAAACTGTATTTGACAAGTCATATAAATATTGTGGCTACAAGAGAAGGTCAAAGCAATGAATTTCGCAGCAGGTAACTCACCTTCTGACTCAAATTCCCCAACTGCCTAGATCAGTGCAACTCCAACAACACTTGAGAAGCTTCCCACCATTCAGGACAAGGCAGCTGGCTTGATTGGCACCATAGCCTCAAACATTCACTCCCTGCACCATCAAACCACAGTAGAAGCACTGTATACTATCTACAAGAAATAACAAGGTTTCTTGGATGGTATCTTCCAAATCCATGATCATTATTATCTAAAAAGAGAAAGATGGTAGACAAATGGGAACACCACCATTTGCAATTTCCTCTTCAAGCCACTCACCAGCCTGATTTGGAAATCCTTCAGTTTTGCTGGGTAAAATCCTGAAACTCTATTCCTAACGGGAATAGCGCTCTACCTAGACCAAGTAGACTGCAGTGGTTCAGGACACAGCTCGTCACCACCAACTTAGGGGTAATTAGAGATGGGCAGTATTTGTTAGTTCAGCTGGAAAAGCTCATATCTCCTAAATGAACTAAAAACAATCTGTCCATATACCTGAAGTCACCAGAAACATTTTTCCCCATGCTATCTCACACGTCCATTTCCTTCCTAAAGTGTGATCAGAATAAGACACAACTCTTCATTTGATGCCAAAAATGAAAAGTTTATAATGAATCTTAATAAAACACTTTTTTTGCTTTAATTGAAGGGTTGTTTCCCACATCCTTTCTCCACTCTTTGATTCACCATAACATCCCAACTTTGAGCCCTTTCCCCCACTATTTAATTTAAAATCTGCTCTACTCCCTAGTTAAGTGGGTTGCAAAAACACTGTTTCCAGTATGGTTCAGATGTAGACATCTGCCCAGTATATATCCCACTTTCTCCAGTACTGATGCCAGTCCCCGATGAACTGGAGCTCACTTCTCCCATACCGGTCTTTCAGTCATGCATTGATCTGTCTGACCTTGTTCACCCTATACCAATTCTCACGTGGCTTGGATTATAATCCAGAGATTATTGTTTTAGAGATTCTGTTTCTTAATTTGGTGATGAGCTCCTCACATTTGCTATGCACAACCTTGTTCATAATCTTTCCTATGTCATTGGAACCAACCTGAGCCTTTTGAACAAGTATTTTGCTTTTGTTGACATCAATGATATAAAAGGCATTCTGAAATAGCTGTAAATTAAGGAGAGAGGAACTTGGTGCAATCACTAGGGAAACCATACTGAACAAACTGATAGACCTGTGGCCTAACAAATTTCCAGATCCCGATGGACTTCACTCGAGAGTTTTAAGAGCTGGTTGATAAGGTAGTAGATGTGCTCATGTTAATTTTCCAAAATTCACTAGTTTTGAATTCCCCATTACCATCTACCCCTGATGGTTCCCCTGTGTAACAAGAATCTGTCTACCTCTGTCTTAAAAATATTCAAGGACCCCCCCCATTGCTTTCCGGGGGAGAGTTACAAAGTTGTCCAACCCTTTGAGAGAAAAACATCCCATTCCTGTTCTGAAAGGCCGCAACCCATTTTAGACTGACCCACACGAGGTAACATCATTCCCATGTCTGCCTTGTCAAAACCAGTCACACCTTATACACTTCAAACAAGTGACTTCACCCTCCTGTAAGTTCAAGCTCAGCCTGTCTGTATATCCTCCAAAGAGTCAATTGAATTTACATCTGAAGTCATATTGGTAGTATTGGTCCGCTTTCAAAAAGCACACCTTGGAATTCAGAAGTTCGATATGCCTTTAGGTGATCCAGCATTATGATCCATCTCCAATATGAACAAGATTAAAGACATCAGCAATGCTCTTATTGTACGGCAGAATAAGATCAAGTGACTGAATGTCCTACTTCTGCTCGTAAAAGATATGTTTGTATGCTTCACTAATATGTATCAGGAAGATAAGTGGTTCTGACACAGACTCCTAAGAAATCTCACTATATTTCTTACTTCAGTCTGACAAATGCAACTGTTCACTATGAGTTTCAGCCTAACTCTTAGATATGTTGTCACTTATTGAGTCATTTAGCATAGAAACAGACCCTTTCGGTCCAACCTCTCTGTGTCAACCAGACATCCCAATCTGACCTAGTCTCATTTGCCAGCATTTGGCCCATATCCCTCGAAACCCTTTCTGTCCAAGTGTCTTTTAAATGTTGCAATCGCCTCCACCACTTCCTCTGCCCCTTTTATTCCATGAACTTTTATTTTGTCAAATTATGCAACACTTTATCAAAAACATATGACATTGCCATCAGAACCCCCTCTGTTATCTGATCAAAAAGCTCAATCAAGTTAGTTAAGCATGATTTGCTTTTGAATTATTCTCTCAGGTGTTCAAGTCACAATTAATTTTGTTGCAAAATATCATTTCCAAAAGCTTTCCCACCATGGAATTATACTAGCTGGCTTATAAGACCATAAGATATAGGAGTAGAATTAGGCCACCATTTGATCATAGCTGGTATGTTTCTCAACCCCATTCTCCTGCCTTGTCCCCATAACCTTTGGACCCCTTACCAATCAAGAACCTATTTATCTCTGTCTTAAATACATTCAATGACTTGGCCTCCACATTCTTCTGTGGCAATAAGTTCCACATATTCACCACTCTCCAGCTGAAGCAATTCCTCCTCAGCTCAGTGCAGGGACGTCCCTTCACTCCGTGGCTGTGTGCTCAGGTCCTAGTCTCTCCTACTAGTGGAAAATCTTTCCCACGGCCACTCTATCCAGGCCTCTCAGACAACTATTTAGCATTGATTCCATTTGAAAGTTTGATTTTCCTATTTTCATTCTTTCCTGGAAACCCCTCACCTTTCTACTTCTCTTTCTTTCTTTAAGATGCTCCTTAAAACCTACCCCTTTGACCAATTTTTGATTGTCTGCCCTAACATTATCTTACATGGCTTGGTGTTCAACTTTGATTTATAATCTAGAGTGAACCACATTTGGTGTTTTATTACCTTGGAGGCACTATATAAAAGTAAGCCATCTGAAATTATTGTTCATTATGGCTAAACAGTTTTATAGCTGCTGGGGCATTGTTTCCTTACTGCCTGCTTTGTGACATGACGTATTTTCATTTTCCAGATATATGTGAGTACCATGAGAATCACTATAAAGTTGGTGAATCCTGGAAGACCGTCGACTGTTTTCACTGCAGCTGTGTGAAGGAAAACAAAGTTATTTGCTGTGACATGTGAGTGATTTAATGATCTCTGGATCACTACAAATTAGTCACCGGAGTGATACAAAATAATACAGAAAATCCCTTCAGAAATACTTCCAAACAGCCAAGCAAACTAATGTGAAACCAGTTTCACCATCCACCAGGATTAGATTAAATTTCCCACACTTACTGTAAAAATCAATCAGAAAATATTTACAGTGTCCTGGATTTTGTAATAACAATAATTGTGATGAAACCTTTTCACATCTCTGAAGTCCCCTTTCAACCCTCAAATCCTCTGATAGTTCTGCACTCCCCCAATTCTGATATCTTGTTCATTCTTGGGTTTAATTACCCAGCCAATGAGACAGCCACGTTTTCAACTTCCAAAGTTCTGGAATTTCCTCACTAAACCTCTCTGCTTCTGAATTCTCTTTCCTCCTCTTTTAAACCTGCCTCATTAAACATCTCTTCTAATGTCTCCTTAAGTGACCAACTAAAGTTTGTTTGGTAATTCTCTTGTTAAACACCTTGGGATGCATTACCAATTTAAAAATATTACAGAAATGTAAGTTATTTACCCATGGTCATCATTATAAAGAAATAAAATGAGTAGTAGATGCTGCAGTCTGCACACTCGTGGTAAAGCACGGAAATTAGAATATTGCCACCTGCTCCTTTACAGGTTTTGATATACTGGTAATTTGCCAAAAGATGCAGCAATAAAATACAGGAGGTAAAACTGTGGTACTTATCCATTACAAATCCAATACATACTCACAAAAGAGTAGAGTTTGTCCATTTAAGAATAAGTGAATGTTTAGCAGTCTGTTTTATATTAATAGGAGAAAGTGAGGACTGCAGATGCTGGAGATCAGAGTTAAAAAGTGTAGTGCTAGAAAAGCACAGCCAGTCAGGCAGCATCTGAGGGGCATCACATTCCCGACGAAGAGCTTATGCCTGAAACGTCGACTCTCCTGCTCCTCGGATGCTGCCTGACCAGCTGTGCTTTTCTAGCACTACACTTTCTGTCTCGGTTTTATATTACTGCCTGTCAAATAACCTCTCTGGCCCTGAAACTAACTGTTACAACATTGCGAGTAGCTGAAACAATCCTGCATCTTCTAAAAGGGAAGTGCATTATGGCTATAATGAATACTGGGACTCATTCTAAAAGTGACTCTGGCCCTGGGAAAGACTGAAGAATGGCTGACCATTTGAGAGAGCAGACACCAAAGTTTCTGAGTTGAAAGAGTGCAAAGAAGGAGAGGTTTCCTGTCCCTCAGCCTGTGTGTGTACTCAGAAGGCAATGGCAAGAGCTAGCATAGGAATATAATGCTAGGGTGTATCTCCAAGAATGTGGTCGCAATGCGGGCGATAAATTGATTATCTCACAAAAGTGGCCAGAATTAGTGAATGATCAGACTCAAATGCCATTTCCTCCCAGCTGCACCATTTCCTTCAGGGTCTTCTCAATTTGCAACAACCACAACACTCACCCATCAACAATCTGTATCAATTAGGACACAACTCTACTTCAGCTTTTCCCCCTTCATTTAGTACTGTTGCAAACCTCAAACCCACGGCTCACAGGCAGCTCACATTTTTATTGACATAATTTTCTCTTTGTTTCCAGCAAAGGTATTCTTTGGGTTTGGAGGTTGTGTACTGAAATTATTTGGGACTAGTTGGCACACAAGAAACAAAGTGTAGTAAGAAATGGGTCTTTTTCGGAGTGACAAGTGGGGTATTGCAGGGAACAAAGCTTGGATACCAGCTATTCACAATAATAATGGTTTAGATGAGGAAACAACATGTCGTATCTCCAAGGTTGCGAATGACATAGAGCTGGGTGGGAGGACAAACTGTGAGGAAAATATAGGGAAGGTTCAGTGTGATTTGGACAAGTTAAGCAAGTAGGTAAACACATGGCAGATGCAGTACTATGTGGATAAATGTGAGGTAGCATAAACAGGAATGCAGATTATCACAATAGACTAGGAAAGGGGGAGGTACTAAACATAGGTGTCCTTGTACTGAAAGGAAGTGTGCAGGTACAGAGGGCAAATGGTACATTGGCTTTCATAGCAAGCAAATTTGAGTACTGGGGCTCACATAAGTTAGCTATCTTACTGCCATTGTACACAGCACTGGTAAGACCACACCTAATGAATTGTGTGCAGCTTTTGTCTCCGTATCTGAGGAAGGATGTTCTGGCTATAGAATGCAAACTAGATTTACAGACTGATTCCTGGGATGATGGGAATGACATATGGGGAAAGACTGGATTAGTTAGGGCTTTATTCACTAGAGATTAGAAGAATGAGGGGAGATCGTATAGAAACCTAGAGAATTCTAACAGGATTAAATAGAGTAGGTGTGGGAAGGATGTTTTCGATGACTGTGGAGTCCAGAACCAGAGAACAGAGTCTCAGGATAAGAGGGAGGCCTTTAGGGTCAGAGATGTGGCAGAATTTCTTCACTCAAAGACTGCCTGTGGAATTCACTGCCATAGGAAATTGTTGAGGCCAAAACATTGAAGACTTTAAAAATATGTGGATGTAGTTCTTAGAATTAAATAGATTAAAAGGATTTGGGGAAAAATTGGGAACAGTATACTGAGTTTGATGATCAACTATGAGCAAGTTGAATGGCAAAGGAGCCTTGAAGGGCCGAGTGGCCTACTCCTGCTTCTTTATTCTATTTTTCACTGTTTCTTCTTGGATGATTGAGGACAACAACTTGTCCTTGTTGTCATGGTATTTAGATGTCTTGTCCAGTTGAGTTTCTGCTCAATGGCAACCCCCAGATTGTTGATGGTGAGGGACTCAGTGTGATAATGTCTTTGAATGTCAAAGATTAGATTAGGCTGGATTGTCTCTTGTTGGAGATGGTCTTTGTCTGGTATTCACGTGAATTGACACTTCTCAGTGCAAGCCTGTAAGTTGTTCCAGTCTTTCTGCATATGGACGTGACAGCTCCGGTATCTAGGGAGTTATGAATGGTGCTAAACAGTATGAAACTATTTGAAAACATCCCCATGTGACATTCACTCTATCCTCTTCCTATCCCATCTGCCAAAATGCATGTCGGTTTTGCATTCCATCTGCTACTTCTTTATTCATTATATTAGGCTATTAATGTGCTGTTAAATGTGATTTAAATTTTCCTCACTGTTTAGCATTCCTTCAACTTTTTATCATCACCAAATGTTGAAATTTTATCCTATCTTACAAATTTCACAACATTCACAAAAAGTAAAGAAGAATGTCCCTAGAATTGACTTTTGCAGAACAACACTGTCTACCATTCTGCTGTCCATAAAAAAATCTACCGTGACTTGTTGCTGTCTGTCATTAAGCTGCTATCCCTTTATCCAATTGCATTCTCCTATTCCATGATGGTTATTTTTTATTAATGAGTCGTTTATGTGCAACTTCTTCAAATGCTTTCTTAAAACATGTATACATAACATCCACCAGACTCCCTTCATCAATATTCCCTGTTACTTCATTGGAAAATTCAATTAAACTAGTGACTATTCTTGAAAGTATGTTTTTAATGATTTGGAAGGTGAGCAAAAAACATTGTGTTACTAATGGGCTGGATCATATAACTGTATGATTTGAATGTTGTTTAATATTTAATATTGCATCATAGTAAACTTACTTACTCTGTTTATCTTCCCTTAATTATCTTATGTTCTTCTGAAATTCAGAAACAAAATTTAAGTTATGAACTCATAATTAATGAATACTGCTGTGGATTTCTCAACTAAGATCCAAAAAAGAATGTAACAATAATTTTCTGTAATGGTTTGGCTTCACAAAGTAGTCTACACAGTTTTCATCAGTTACAATTTATGCCATTTGTTGGTCATTCACTGAATTTTTTAAAATGTATTTAATGGCTTGTGTATATTGAATGAAAAGTTAATTAGAATTGATTTCCATTCAGGGTAAATTACTCAGTTGACCTTAGTAATCATTGTGATGTTTGGTACGATCCATCGACTTGCCAACTCTCCCTTCTCTGTGGCCACAGCTTGATGAAGACACAGAAACGCTCCATTAAATCAGATGTGCCATTCAATAACAAGCTAGATTCACACTCAGCTCATCCAATGACTTAAAATCTTGAAAAAAATCATATTTTGAATAAAGAAAAGAAATGTTATATATAAACATTCTACATGAAATATGTATGCAATAAATTGTTAATTTTATTTAAATTATTTTTATTAGGCTGGAATAAGAACTTCATAATGATGTCTTTATTGTATCTGAGCGTTATAACTCCATGGAATATGACTGTAACATAAAACCATTGCGTAAGTCTTTAGGATATTGTACTTTTAAAATTAATGTGACTCAAAGGACTGGTGTTGCTGCTGGGTGAACTGCAGAAGCAGATTTGACAAATGTCCCCATTTTCCAAATTAACTTCAGTTCCTCAACTAAATTAACCATGGTATCACGAATGACTATCAATCCAGATATACTCTTACTCTGCATTCCATTTTTAAAAATCATTCAATCTTTCATTTCTTTAGAATGCAGCTCATAAATTATTACAAGTTGCAAGACTGAGTATAGTCTGGGAGTATTTGTGAGTTTTGAGGGATTATTGTCTTCATCCCTTAAGGAGGTAGCTTGTGAAAAGGTTTGCTCACTTGTTGTAGAATTCACCCAGTTGTCATTAAAAAGAAATTGGTGAATTGTATAGCTTGCATAAGGATGCTTATTCAATTCCCAGATATAGAATGCAAAAATCCACACCTCAAATCTGATCCGATATCAAAGGATCACCATGACAACGTTGTCAAGAATCAATCAGTTGCTGCTGAAACTTCATTTCTTCAAATAATGCAAGCTTCACTTTAATGGCAAATGGGCATATGCCCAAGCTGTAATAGTAACAGCTCACAAGTGTGAGTCTTCTGGAAATCCCACAGTTAAAAACCAAGCTTCAATAATATAACGTTATCTGTAGCATGTTTTAAAATAAATGCAGAATGACTGGCGGAAAACAAAAACTGAGAAGCTGAAGCATTTACTATAATCTCTATGGCTTAACAGCTGCAACCTTTGCTGCTCCTCTTGTAATAATTAATGGAAATGAACCAATCACTGATGAATAAGTTCAAATGGGAGGAAGTTCAAATGGAAAGAAGGTGTGAACACCTCATAGAGCTCCTCAGTCGGCATTCCTACATTTCACAGATCCTCTGGATCAAATTGAGCAATTGCCTGAAAAATAAATTCTGTCTCTTCCTGCTGCAGCCTGGAGTATCTAGGATCAGGAAAAAGGTTCCACACATCCTCAGGGATGCCAACATAGTCAACATCTGGATCCAAAAATGATCAAAATTCATGAAGGAATTATCAAAGGATAAGACTCATCTCAACCAAAGAAAGATCCTCACAGGATCCTATTAAACATGAATCAGGCAGCCATAAAGGTGAGCTCCTTCAGAAATCATGGGGCAGTTTTAGAACTAAATGAGGGACAGCCAGTCTATGTTTGCAGCTGGGCAAAGAGCAGCTTTATGATCTGTGTGTGCTGTTCATGGACCTAACTAAAACTTTAGACAATGTGAATCATCCTGGTCTGTAATACTTCTGTCCAAGCAAACATGTCCAAACAAGTTTGTCACCAATCAGTGTCTATAGCATGATGACATGTTTGGATGTATTTTTGCCAGCAGTATTTCTTTGCAGTAACTAGTGACATAAAGCAAGGATGTACTATACCTCCCCATCTTCGCAGTGCTTAAGGAAGCCACTGCAGAAATCAGTTTTAGGTTTCATTCAGGAAAGCTCTCCAGACTGTGTGCCTCCAACTAAGTCACAGAGAGTAATCAGAGAGCTTCTGAATGCAACTGCCCATAAAAAGGAAACTGTCCAAACTTAAACAAATCCTCCAAAAACTTGGCCTTCAAATCAGTGCCTCCAAAACCGAGGTTGTGTTTCAGTTGGCACAAGGTAAACACAAACGTTGGTGGTACCAGTCTCAAAGTTATAGAAAACATTGTCATCTGCTCACAGGAATGCAAGTAATGAAGATATCAGTGTTGATTGTATTTCAAAGCTGCATGGCATTAAACTAAAGATTAAAATCAAACTCTAACAGGCCACTGTCCCTAAGACTCTGCTGTATGCTGAATGATCCTGGGCTTGCTACAGACACCCCATCAAAGTTCTGCAATACACTTCTACTGAAGAGATACTGTTGGAACAAAGTCAAAACAATGAAGTCCTTCATTACATTCCATCAACAGCATGGAGAACAGCTACCAGAAAATGTAACTTCAATGGCCAGTCCTCTCCCTCAAGGATAATTACAGAAATGCAAACAGTTCTTCAACAGGCTATTCTCTCAGGGTAAATTACATCAAGGTGATCAGTACAAACAATATAGGAATACCCTCAAAAGCAGCTTCATAAACACGAGCATTGTAGACTCCCTCTCTTCGGAAAACAGTCAACTGCTCATGTGGACAGAAGTGTTAAAATTTGGTTCAGCATATTTCAAGGATTATCCACATTACATTCACAACCTGCAACATACCCAAAGGACAGCCAGAGGTGGTACAGCTGCAGAAGTTCCTTTGTAAGCTTTGAAGATATCCATGTTGATCTTGCATTTGACTGTTCAGCCATCACAGACCTACAGAAGACAGTGAAGTTACTTATAGCTTGAACAAACTCTAAATAAGTAATTACGACTCGAGAAAAAGTGCTAGGGAAACTAATAGGGCTAAGCATCGACAAGTCCCCTGGACCTGACGGGATGCATTCTAGAATGCTAAAAGGAGTAGCTACAAAGACAATGGACATTGTTAATACTTTCCCAGGAATCCTTACAGATTCTGGAAAAGTCCCAGGAGATTGAAAAACTGTCAATATGACACGATTACTTAAAAATGTAAGAGACAAAAAATGAATACCTATAGGCCAGTTAGCTTAATGCCATTATTTGGAAAATTTTCTACAAATGATATAATAGCAGAGCATTTAGAAATATATAATAAAGTTCAGTAAGGTCAGCATGGCTTCATGAAGGGCATATCACCCTGACAAATTCACTAGTAATCTATGAGGAGGTAACAAGGGGGAAGCAGTGTATGTAATACATTTGGATTTTAAGAAGGTGTATGATAAGGTGCATACATTAGGCAATTTAATAAGATAAGAGCCCATAGGTGGCATATTAGCATGTATACAGGATTAGCCATGTAATAAAAGACAGAGAGCTGGGATAAGGGTATTATTATCAGGATGGCAACCTGTAACTAGTGAAGTGCTGCAGGGAACAGTGCTTGGCCAGAAATTGTTTACAATATATATATGACATGGATCGGAAGCATAATGTTCTATAGCCAAATTTGTGGAGGACACAAAGATAGACGGGAAGGCAATTGGTAAGAACAACACAATGAGTCTGCAGTGGGATATAGACAGGTTAAGTGAATGAGCAAAAACTTGGAAGATAGAATATGATCTGGGAAAACATTAGGCTTATGCACTCTAGCAGGAAGAATAGATGGACTGAATGTTATTTAAGTAGAGAAATTGTGCAGAAAGTTACAGAACAGATGGCTGTGAGAGTCCTTGTCCATGAATCATAAAAACTTAGCATCCAGGGGTGGCACTGTGGCTCAGTGGTCAGCACTGCTGCTTCACAGCACCAGAGTCCCAGGTTCAATTCCAGCCTCGGATAACTGTGTGGAGTTTGCACATTCTCCCCGTGTCTGTGTGGGTTTCTTCCGGGTGCTCCAGTTTCCTCCCACAATCCAAATATGTGCAGGTCAGGTGAATTGGCCATGCTAAATTGTCCATATTGTTAGGTGCATTAGTCAGAGGGAATGGGTCTGGGTGGGTTACTCTTCGAAGGGTCGGTGTGGACTTATTGGGCCGAAAGGCCTGTTTCCACCCTGTAGGGAATCTAATCTAGTCTAAAAGTTCAGAGGTAATAGAGAAGGCAGGTGGAATGTTGGCCTTTATTTCAACTAGAATAGAGTGGGACTGGGTAGCTCTATCGGGAACTGGTACAGATATATTGGGTTGAATGGCCTCCTTCTGCACTGTACAGTTCTATGATCTTATGATTGTATCAGTAAAATAACAGGGACAGTTTGTTAAAACTATGTAAGGCATTAGTCAGACCACAGCTGGAATACTGTGAACTGTTTTGGCCCCCTTATATAGGGAATGGTGTACTGACATTGGAGGCAATCCAGAGAAGGTTCACTAAGCTGATGCCAGTTATGGAGGGACTGTCTTTTGAGGAGAGGTTGAGTAGGTCAGACCTGTCCTCATTGGAATTTATAAGAATGAGATAACCTTATTGAAACATACAAGATTCTTAGGAGACTTGGCAGGGCAGATGCAGAGAGATGTCTCCCCTTGTGGGAAAGTTTAGAACCAGAGGGCATAGTCTCAGAATAAAGGGTCGCACATTTAACACAGACAAAGAGGAATTTCTTCTCTCAGAGTGTAGTGAATCTATGGAATTCTTTAACACAAGAGGACGATCGAAACTATGTTGTTAATTATATTCAAGACTGAGAGACAGATTTTGCTGAAAAGAAAACAAACAAGAGATGGGGTGGGGTGGGATGGAGTGGCTAAGTGGAAAATGAGGTGCTGTTCTTCAGCTTGTGTTGAGCTTCGCTGGCGAACTGCAGCAGGCCTAGGCCAACAATGTTGGTATGGGGGCAAGATAGTCTACTGAAATGGCAAGCGACTGGAAGATCAGGGTCATTCTTATGGACTGTGCATTAATGTTCTACAAACAGGTTACCGCGTCAGCATTTGACAATGAATAAACAGCCTAGATTGAAAGAAGTGCAAATAAACCACTGTTTCAACAAGAAGGTGTGTTTGGGATACTGAACAATGAGGAGGGATGAGGTAAAAGGGTGAGCATTCAAACGTATGGGAAGTGCAATGGGGTTGAAGGAGTGATGGAGAGGTGGACCAGAGTGTGGTATAGGGAATAGTCACTGTGGAAAGGCTGACAGTGGAGGGGAGGGCAAGATATATTTGGTAGTATCCTGCTAAAGGTGCTGGAAATGGAGAATGGGGTGGAAAGTGAAGATGTGGGAAACCCCAATGTTGTACTGGGAGTGAGGGGAAGGGGTGAAAACAAATGTGTAGGAAATGAATTGGATGTAGCTGACAACCCTGTCAACCAAGGTGGATGGTTAGTGGGGTGGGCTGGGATACTGGGTTGAGGAAAAAGGAGAATGTGTCAGAGACACCCCATCATTGGAACACATACAATTGATCAAAGTTTGGGAGAAGATTTGTAGCTCGGGTGCTCGTTGTTGTGGTTTTGTTCGCCAAGCTGGGAATTTGTGTTGTTGACGTTTCGTCCCCTGTCTAGGTGACATCCTCAATGCTTGGGAGCCTCCTGTGAAGCGCGTTTGTGATGTTGCCTCTGGCATTTATAGTGATTTGTATCTGCCGCTTCCGGTTGTCAGTTCCAGCTGTCTGCTGCAGTGGCTGGTATATTGGGTCCAGGTCAATGTGCTTATTGATTGAATCTGTGGATGAGTGCCATGCCTCTAGGAATTCCCTGGCTGTTCTCTGTTTGGCTTGTCCTATAATAGTAGTGTTGTCCCAGTCGAACTTATGCTGCTTGTCATCTGAGTGTCAGCCTCAGGCGACTGACTGTGTGGAGTTTGCACGTTCTCCCCGTGTCTGCATGGGTTTCCTCCGGGTGCTCCGGTTTCCGCCCACAGTCCAAAGATGTGCAGGTCAGGTGAATTGGCCATGCTAAATTGCCCCTAGTGTTAGGTAAGGTGCAAATGTAGGGGTATGGGTGGGTTGCGCTTCGGCGGGTCAGTGTGGACTTGTTGGGCCGAAGGGCCTGTTTCCACACTGTAAGTAATCTAATCTAAAGAAACAGAAAAAGGAGGCATATGTAAGGTTTAAGAAATGGAAGACAGACAGAGCCCTCAAAGAATACAAAATTAGCAGGAAAGGACTCAAAACAACGAATTAAGGGCTAAAGGGGACCACGAAATGACTTTGGCAAACAGGATTAAGGAAAATCTCAAGCCATTTATAAGGAACAAGAGGATAGCTAGGGAAGGCAGGTCACTCATGGACAAAGGAGGGAATTTATACGTGGAGCCAGAGGAAGTCAGTGAGGTTGCTAATGAATACTTTGCATCGGTATTCACAAAGGAGAAGGACATGGTGGATGGAGAGTTTCAGGACGGATCTGTTGATATTCTGGGACATGGCAATGTAAAAAAGGAGGAAGTATTGAGTGTTTTGAAAAGCATTAAGGTAGTCAAGTCCCTAGGACCTGATGCAATCTATCCCAGAATGCTGAGGGACATGGGGGAGGAAATTGCTGGGGCCGTGCATGAAATCTTTGTCTCCTCTTTAGTCACAGAAAGATCCCAGAGAACTGGAGAATAGCCAATGTTATTCCTTTGGTTAAGAAGAGCAACAGGGATAACCTGGGAAATTACAGGCCAGTGAGTCTTATGTCAGTGACAGGGAAATTCTTAGAGAAGATTCTTAGGGATAGGATTTACTCATGTTTTTAAAAATATAGACTTATTAGTGATAGTCAGCATGGTGTGCAGGAGAGTTTCTGTCTTCCAAATTTGATTACAGTTTTTGCGGAAGTGACAAAGATGATTGATGAAGGCAAGACTGATATTGTCTATTTGCACTTTAGCAAGGCCTTTGACAAGGTCCCTCATGGCTGATACAGAAGGTGAAGTCTTGAGATCCATGGTGAGCTGGTAAAATGGATGCAAAATTGTTTTAGTCATAAAAAACTGAAAGTAGCGATAGAACGGTACTTTTCTGACTGGAGATCTGTCACATGTGGTGTTCCAGGGGATCAGTGCTGGGACCCCTGTTGTTTGTAGTATATATAAGTGATTTGGAGGAGAATGTAGATGGATTGATTGGTATGTTTGTGGACAACCAAAGATTGGGTGACCTGTGGATAGTGAGAAAGTTTGCTAGAGAATACAAGTTATAGATAGGCTGGAGACTTGGGTGGAGAAATGGCAGATGGAGTTTAACCAGGAAAAATACGAGGTGATGAATTTTGGAAGGTCTACTGCAGGAGGGAGCATATGGCAGAACCCTTAATAGCATAAACATGCAGAGAGATATAAACATATGGGTCCACACTTCCCTGAAAATAGCAATACAAGTGGATAAGGTGATCAAAAAGTGATAAAGCGTGTTTGGCTTTATTGCTTCATGGAGTATAAAAATTAGCATGTTGTAGCTATATTGAACTTTAGTTAGGCCATATTTGGAATATTATGTATACTACCAGAAGAATGCGGATGTTTTGGAAAAGGCGCACAAGCCATTTGCCACGATGTTGCCTGGTTTGGAGGGTGTTAGCTAAGAGGAGAGATTGGACAAACTTGGTTTGTTTTCATGTGAACATCGAAGGATGAGGGATAACCTGATAGAAGTTTACAAAATGATGAGAGGCACAGATAGAATGTATAGTTGGAGTCTTTTTCCCAAAGTAGAAATATCAATTACTAGGAGGTGTAGGCTTCAGGTAAAAGGGGGCAAGTTTAAAAGAGATGTGAGAGGGAGTTTTTTTACAAGATGGGTGATGACATGCAGTGCCAGAGGAGGTGGTGGAGGCAGATGCAATAGCAACGTTTAAGAGGCAATTTGACAGGAATGGGGAATAGAGGGACACAGACTACGTAGAGGTAAAAGGATTTTACTTCAGAAAGGCATCATGTGTTGGTGCAGCCTTGGTGGGCCTAAGAACCTGATCCTGTGCTGTAATGCTCTTTGTCAAGCGTGTGTTGCTGGGAAAGCACAGCAGGGCAGGCAGCGTCCGAAGAGCAGGAAAATTGACATTTCAGACATAAGCCCTTCATCAGAAAGGGTTCCTGATGAAGGGCTTATGCCCAAAATGTCAATTCTCCTGCTCCTTGGATGCTGCTCCAGCAACACACTCTCGACTCTGATCTCCAGCATCTGCAGTCCTCACTTTCTCCCTGTAATGCTTTTTGTTTTTTCTTCCTAATTTCCATAACCATACTGTGAGGTGTGAACCTGACCTCAGAATCAAATTTATGACAATGTTTGGTCACCAGTCCAAGCACTGTGACACTAGTCTTACCAATATTCATTTGGAGGAGAAAGTCATTAGATCTCGTAGCATCTCTAAAGCGAAAGCAGTATTAACATTTCAAGTCCAGAGATCCTTCTTCAGAACTTCAGTTCCGAATGCAACTAGACCTGCTGAGTTTCTCCAGCAATTTCTGTTTTCATTTGTTTCAGATCTCCAGTATCTACAGTTCTATGTTTTATTTAATTGGAGGAACCTTCTTCACCTACCGTATTGGATAATGGGTAAGTATTCTGATAAATTATAAATAGTGAAGGAGTTGAAAATGTTGGTGATGAAATAGAATTGTTGTCATGGTGCATGTGCTTTCAGATGATGCCACTGAGAAGCAGCATGTCCATAAAAACAGGACGGGGCCATGAATACACCCTTGGGGAACAGAACACTGATTGAACAGTTTGAACATGGAATTATGGGAAAGATGGACAGAGATTTTGCAGGCAACAAGATGGCCAATGACAGTGGAGAGGAAAGGGAGGTTAGGGATGTGCTGGTAATTTGCAAAAACAGTAGGGTCAAGATTGGATTATAGAGGAGAGAGGTGATAATGGCACATTTAAACAACAGGAACTATCTGAAGAGATTATAAGGCCAAGAAGGGGGATTTGATTTGATTTATTGTGATCACATGTACCAAAGTACAGTGAAAAGCTTTGTTTTGCCAGCAGTACAGGCAGATCATAGCAAACAAGGTCTTACAGATCATAGCACCCGAAACAAAGAGAGGAATATAAAGTTACAGCTGCACAGGAGATGCACAAATCTAGATCATCATTAGCAAGATCAATATTATTTGAGTCCATTCATCAGCCTAATAACGACAGGGAAGAAGCTGTTCTTGAACCCATTGGTACGTGTGTTCAAGTTTCTGTATATTCTGCCTGACGGAAAAGGCTGTGGGAAAGCATTACCAGGGTTGGAGGGGCCTTTGATGATGTAGGCAGCCTTTCCATGGCAATGAGAAGTGTAAATGGAGTCGATGGATGGGAGGTTGGCTTCTGAGATGGCCTGGGCTATGCACAAACTTTCTGTAGTTTCTTGGGCAGAGCAGTTGCCATACCAGGCCATTATACACCTGGTTAATATGTTTTATCTGATGTATCTGTAAGAGATGGTGAGGATCCTTTTGGATATATTGAATTTCTTATGCTGCCTGAGGAAGAAGAGGCATTGTTATGCCTTCTTGACATGTGAAGTCCAGTACAGATTGTTGGTTATCCTCACTCGTAAGAACTTGACACTCTCATCCCTCTCCACCTCAGCACTGTTGATGTAGATAAGAGTGTGGCTCTTCCTTTCTTCCTGAAGTCAATGCTGACAGACTTGTTGTCTTTTTGATACCTGCATAAATGCACCTCACATTCCTTCGATGGAATTTTTTTTTAAATTCCATTGTGGGATATGGACATTGTTGGCTGGCCAGCATTTATTGCCCCATCCCTAGTTGCCCTTGAGAAAGTGGTTTTGAACTGCCTCTTGAATGCTACAGTCCATGCACTGTAGGGGACCCACAATGTCCTTAGTGAGGGGCTACCAGGATTTTGACCCCGTGACAGTGAAGGAACAGCAATATATTTCCAAGTCAGGATGGTGAGTGGCTTGGTGGGGAAATTGCAAGTGGCAGTGTTCCAATGTACCTGCTATTCTTGTCCTTGTCGATGGTTGTGGGTTGGAAGATGCTGTCTGAGAAGCCTTGGTGAATTTCTGCAGTGAATCTTGCAGATAGTTCCTAATGCTACTGCAAAGGAGAGAGTGAATGTTTCAGGATATGTTGCTAATCAAGTGGGTCTCCTTTATTCTGGATAATATCTAGCTTCTTGAATGATGTTGGAACTGCAGGAAAGTGTGGACTATTCCATCACATTCCTGATTTGTGCTTTGTAAATGCTGGACCAGCTTTAAGGAGACAGCAAGCGAGTTACTCATTGTAGCATTCCGAGACTCTGAGCCACTCTTGTAGCTGTTGTGTTTATATGGCTAGTCCAGTTCAATTTCTAGTCATTAGTAACCCTAAGGATGCTTATACTGGGGTATTTAGTGGTGGTAAGACTATTATGTGTCAAGAGGTGGAAGAGGTGGTGGTTAGACTATCTCTTATTGATGATGGCCATAGCCTGGTATTTATTATTTGCCATTTTTCAGCCCAAGCCTGGATATTGTTTAAATCTTCTTACATTTCAACATGGATTACTTCAGTATTTGACGTGTCGGGATTTGTGGTGAACATTGTGCAAACATTGGCAAACTTTCCCACTTCTAATCTTTGATAAAGGGAAGGCCATCGAAGAAGCAGCTGAAGATGTTGGGCCTAGGGCATTACACTGAGGAACTCCTGCAGGGATGTTCTGGAGCTGAGATGACTGACCTCTAATAGCTACAGCCATCTTCCTATGTACCAGGTATGACTCCAACCAGCGGAGAGTTTTCTACTCCAATTCCTATTGACTCTATTTTGCTAGGGCTCCTTGATACGACTTTCAGTTTAATGTAGCCTTGATGTCAGGGTAGCCATTCTCATCTCAGCCCTGGATTTCCAAATTTGAACCAAGGCTGTAATGACGTCCTGGTGGAAGCCAAGCTGCTGTTTGATAGCACTGTTGATGACACCTTCCATCACCTTACTGATGATTGAAAGTAGACTAATGGGACGATAATTTCCTGGGTTGGATTTGTCCTGTTTTTATGTGCAGGACATACCTGGACAATGTTGTTGCTGTACTGAAACAGTTTTGCAATGGATGCAGCAAGTTCTGAAGAACAAGTCTTCAGTAATATTGCTGGAACATTATCAGGACCCATCAGCTTTGCTGTACCCAGTGCCTCAAACTGTTTCTTGATAATACATAGAACAAAGAACAAAGAACATGACAGCGCAGTACAGGACCTTTGGCCCTCAATGTTGCACTGACCTGTGGAACCACTCTGAAGCCTATCAATCCTACACTCCTCTATTTTCATCCATATGTTTACCCAATGACCACTTAAATGCCTTTAACATTGGCGAGTCTACTACTGTTGCAGGCAGTGCATTGCACACCCCTACTCTTCTCTGAGTAAAGAAACTACCTTTGACATCTGTCCTATATCTATCACTCCTCAGTTTAAAACTATGTCCCCTTATACTAGTCACCACCATCCGAGGAAAAAGGCTCACACTGTCCACCCTATCAAACCCTCTGATTATCTTATACGTCTCAAATAAGCCACCTTTCAACCTTCTTCTCTTTAACGAAAACAGCCTCAAGTCCCTCAGCCTTTCCTCGTAAGACCTTCCCTCCATACCAGGCAACATCCTAGTAAATCTCCTCTGCACCCTTTCCAAAGCTTCCACATCCTTCTTATAATGCGGTGACAACTATAAGCAATCCTCCAAGTGCGGTCGCACCAGAGTTTTGTACAGCTGCAACATGACTTTGTGGTTCCGAAACTTAATGCCTCTACCAACAAAAGTTAAGATACCGTATACCTTCTTAACGATCCTTTCAATGTTCAGGGGTCTATGTACATGGACACCTAGATCTCTCTGCTCATCTACACTGCCAAGAATCTTACCATTAGTCCAGTATTCTTTATTCCTGTTGCTCCTTCCAAATTGAATCACCTCACACTTTTCCACATTAAACTTCATTTGTCACCTCTCAACCCAGCTCTGCAGCTTATCTATGTCCCTCTGTAACCTACGAGGAGAAAGTGAGGACTGCAGATGCTGGAGATCAGAGCTGAAAATGTGTTGCTGGAAAAGCGCAGCAGGTCAGGCAGCATCCAGGGAACAGGAGAATCGACGTTTCGTGCATAAGCCCTTCTTCAGGAGGGCTTCCTGAAGAAGGGCTTATGCCCGAAACGTCGATTCTCCTGTTCCCTGGATGCTGCCTGACCTGCTACGCTTTTCCAGCAACACATTTTCACCTCTGTAACCTACATCATCCTTCGGCACTATCCACAGCTCCACCGACCATAGTGTCGTCCGCAAATTTACTAACCCATCCTTATCCAGGTCATTTATAAAAATGACAAACAGCAGTGGACCCAAAACAGATCTTTGCAATACACCATCAGTAATTGAACTCCAGGATGAACATTTCCCATCAACCACCACCCGCTGACTTCTTTCAGCTAGCAAATTTCTGATTCAAACCACAAAATCACCCTCAATCCCATGCCTCCGTATTTTCTGCAATAGTGTACTGTGGAGAACCTTATCAAATGCTTTACTGAAATCCATATACACCACATCACTGCTTTACCCTCATCCACCTGTTTGGTCACCTTCTCAAAGAACTCAATAAGGTTGTGAGGCATGACCTACCCTTCACAAAACCATGCTGACTATCCCTAATCAATATATTCCTTTCTAGATGATTATAAATCCTATCTCTTAGAATCTTTTCCAACACTTTACCCACCATTGAAGTAAGGCTCACTGGTCTATAATTACCAGAGTTAACTCTACTCCCCTTCTTGAACAAGGGGACATTTGCTATCCTCCGGTCTTCTGGCAGTATTCCTGTAGACAATGACAACAGAAAGATCAAAGCCAAAGACTCTGCAATCTCCCCCCTGGCTTCCCAGAGAATCCTAGAATAAATCCCATCCTGCCCAGGGGACTTATCTATTTTCACACTTCCCAGAATTGCTAACACCGCCTCCTTGTGAACCTTAATCCCGTCTAGTCTAGTAGTCTGTATCTCAGTATTCTTCTTGACAACATTGTCTTTTGCCAGTATGATCACTGATGAAAAATATTCATTTAGCGCTTCTCCTAACTCCTCTGACTCCACACAAAACTCCCCACTACTGTCCTTGTTTGGCCCTAACCTTACTCTTGTCATTCTTTTAGTCCTGATATACTTATAGAAAGCTTTAGGGTTTTCCTTGATCCTATCTGTCAATGACTTCTCACGACCCCTCTTGGCTCTTCTTAGTTCCCTCTTTAGGTCTTATCTAGCTAGCTTCTAACTCTCAAGTGCCCTGAGCCTTCATACATCTCATACTAACATAAGGCTCCTTCTTTCCCTTGCCAAGAGATTCAACTTCCTTAGTAAACCACAGCTCCCTCTCTCGAACACTTCCCCCATGCCTGACAGGTACATACGTATCAAGGACACACAGTAGCTGTTCCTTGAATAAACTCCACATTTCAATTGTGCCCATCCCCTGCAATTCCCTTCCCCGTTCTATGCATCCTAAGTCTGGCCTAATCGCATCATAATTGCCTTACCCCTAGTTATAATTCTTGCCCTGCGGTATATACCCATCCCTTTCCATCGCTGAAGTAAACATAACCAAATTGTGGTCACTATCGCCAAAGTGCTCACCTACCTCCAAATCTAACACCTGGCCGAGTTCGTTACTCAGTATCGAATCCAATGTGGCCTTGCCCCTTGTTGGCCTTCTTCATACTATGTCAAGAACCCATCCTGCACACATTGGACAAAAACTGACCCATCTAAAGTACTCGAATTATAGTATTTCCAGCCAATATTTGGAAAGTTAAAGACCCCATAACAACTACCCTGTTACTCTCACTCCTGTCCAGAATTATCTTTGCTGTCCTTTCCTCTACATCTTTGGAACTATTCAGAGGCCTCGAGAAAATTCCCAACAGAGTGACCTCTCTTTTCCTGTTTCTAACCTCAGCCCATACTGCCTCAGTAGATGAGTCCTCAAATATCCTTTCTACCACCGTAATACTATCCTTGACTAACAATGCCACATCTCTCCCTCTTTTACCATCTTCTCTGTTCTTACTGAAACATCTAAATTGTGGAACCTGCAACAACCATTCATGTCCCTGCTCTATCCATGTCACTGAAATGGCCACAACATCAAAGTCCTAGGAACAATCCATGCTGCAAGTTCACCCACCTTATTCCGGATGCACCTGGTGTTGAAGTAGGGACACTTCTTGCAACCTTGAAACCTTATTTCTGATCTCACTACACTCAACCTCCTGGACACTGGAAGTACAGTTTAGGTTCCCATCCCCCTGCTGAATTAGTTTAAACTCTCCTGAAGAACAATAACAAACCCCCATCCCCAGGATATTGGTACCCCTCTGGTTCAGGTGCGGTGTCATCTACTCCAGAATGAGCCCCAATTATCCAGGTATCTGAAACCCTCCCTCCTGCACCATCCCTGTAGCCATATGTTCAATGCCTCTCTTTCCCTATTACTTGCCTTGCTAGCTTGTGGCATGGGCAACAAACCAAAGATAACAATTGTGTTTGTTCTAGCTCCAAGCTTCCACCCTAGCTCCCTGCATTTCTGTCTGAAATCCCCATCCCTTTTCCTACCTATGTCATTAGTGTCTATGTGGACCATGATTTGGGGCTGCTCCCCCTCATGGATCACGAACCTGGCACCTGGGAGGCAACACATCAACTATGAGCCTCTATCGTTCCCAATGATTACTGCTCTGCTCCTCTTCCGCCTTCCTTTCTGAGCAACAGGGGCAGACTCTGTGCCAGAGATCTGTACCCCATGGTTTACTCCTAGTAAGTCATACCCCACAACAGTATCCAAAACAATTTACTTGTTATTGAGGGCAGTGGCCACAGGGGATCACTGCGCTCTCTGCTGATTCCCTTTCCGTCCCCTGATTGTAACCCATCTGCCTTTTTCTTGAATCTGAGGAGTGACTACCTCCCTATAATTCCTCTCAATAATCTCCTCTGCCTCACGAATGATTTGAAGTTCATCCAGTTCCAGCTCCAGTTCCAATTCCCTAAAGGTGAGTGAATTGAATTTTTATTCACTCATTGTATGTGGGCATCACTGGCTGAACAGCATTTATTGCTCATCTCTAGTTGGCCTTACGAAACTAGTGGTGAGCTGCCTTTTTGAATTCTTGCAGTCCATATGCTGTAGGTAGACCCACAATGCTGTTAGGGAGGGAATTCCAGGGAAATAACTGAATACTGGCTTCTGTGAAGCTGGGGACTTTGAAGAAAGCTGAGAAGAGTATCTGGACAATCTGATAATAAGCTTAGCCACCTGAATTTTACATGAAGCTCTTGTTCTATTTATAGCCATCTCATTGGAATTGTTTTGTTATTAATGGGAGTGTACTGTTCAACTTCAATGATAAGTTGTATGACAATAACAAAAACAGACTATGAATGCTGGAAAGCTATCACAATGATATTAGCCTCCAGTCAGTCTGAATTTTTCCACTCTTGCTCCCCAAGTGTTGAGTGCAAATTTGTGGATAGCGTCTCAAAATATGTTCAATTTTGTTTCTCCACTCTGTCTCAGAATGCTTGAGAGTGTCTTGTTCAATCGAGTTGGGTAATTGTTGATTTCTATCTTGGTAGGCAATATGCCAGGTTTTTATGCTTTGAATGTGAATAATTCGAGTATTGCACCCAAGGAGAAAGTAAGGACTGCATATGCTGGAGTGTGTGAGATGCCGGAAAAGCACAGCCAGTCAGGCAACATCCGAGGAGCAGGAGAATCGACATTTCGGGCATAAGCCTTTCATCAGGAATTCTAACCCTAACCTGGTTCACACCAGGGAGTGATTTGTATTATAGTCAGCCCTGTGCTAAATGTATTTGTTGAGAATACTGTTTAGAGAGTCACACCTGGTGATTACTAGATCCCTTTGGTGTCAATGCCCAGATCTTAGATGTCTCCAACACACACTGGCAGATTTTTTTAAAACGGTTTCACAAAGCTCATGAAAGCAGCAAAGCTTGAGGCATCTCTGTCCATTCTTATTTAATCATTCCAGTGTAATGTTTGAGGTAATAGGGTCACACCTCACAATCTGCATCAACTCTAAAACCCCCAACTGGGTCTTACTTGGAAGGGTTTTGCTAGCAGTATCAAGCTTTTCACACAACTGATCTTTGTCATCAGTAGTGAAGCACAGCTCTGGAATACAGATACTCAAGAGGTTAACTGGTCCTGTTTGAGTTGACAAGAAGATGGAAAGAACATATTTCTGAGGGGTTCTATCAACTAAGCCTACATCTTCCTCACATATCTTCTCTCAACTACTTACCCTGACTTTCCTTTACTCAGCGAGTTGTGAGTTCACGGAATGCCTTGCCAGTAGCAGTGGTGGACTCTCCCTCTTTATGGGCATTTAAACGGGCATTGGATAGGCATATGGAGGATAATGGGCTAGTGTAGGTTAGGTGGGCTTGGATCGACGCAACATTGAGGGCCAAAGGGCCTGTACTGCGCTGTATTTTTCTATGTTCTATAAACTTATAATGATTTTCTTTCTGTGATCCATTCTAGGTGCATTTGGTGTTTTGTGAGGACATTTTGTCAATGTTCAGCCTAACAAGTAGCACGTCAATTATAATCATCCTGCTCACATTATTGATCAGCTGAAAATCTGAGTCTTTGAGTGCATTTAAGATAGAGATAGATAGTTTTTTGACTAGTAAGGGGGTCAAGGGTTGCAGGGAGAAAGCAGGAGAACAGGTTTGAATAATACATCATCAATAATCAAATGGTGCAGCAGACTCGATGGGATAAATTCTGCTCCTATGTCATATGATATACCGTATGTTTGTCAATCTTATGTTTGTCAAGGGCACGTGCCCTTGACATTCAAGTTTGCCACTTGAAAAGTGGATATCTTCCATCCCATTTTTTTTCTGGTGCAATGGATCCCATGCATTTGTTCAGTGAAGATTCTGATCGCCAGAAAGCATGTGTTGAAGATGAACCCTGATGAACCTTGCTATTCAGAAGCTGCCTGATTTGAGGTAGATAATGGCCGACGTTGAATCTTCATACCGAAGATGGCATCCATACAACATTAAAAAATTGGACAGCCAAATGTAGAGGAAAAGCTCAAGCTATAGAGCATATTCTGTTTAAAAAGTAAAATTAATAAAACCCTGGAAATAAATGGGAAGTAGGAAGTAGATGGAAAATAGGCAGTAGATGGAAAATAGGTAACAGCTAAACTTCAGAGTAAAAACCTCGGTCATGTTTATACCAATATTCAGTAGACTTGGCTTTTCCATCACTGGCCTCCTAAACTATTAAAATCCTATTTGGAAGAAAATGTGAGATTCTAGGAGATAGCTTCAAACCTCAATCCAAGCTAACAGATTGAGGATCAAGAAGTCAATTTCAGATTAAGAGGCTGTAATTAATGGAGTGCTACATTTATCAGGGGGCTCAGACCGCAGTTATTTTTACAGGATGCAAGTTTTACCATATTTTAGGAGCGGAAAATATTTCATGAGAAACATTTCTTGAACTTATTCATGGGATATGGGCATTGCTTGCTGGGCCAGATTTGTTGCCCAATCTTCCTTAATAAGATGGTAGAAAGCTGCCTTTTTGAACTGCTGCATACCATTTGGTGCAGGTAAACAAACAATGATGTTAGGGAGGGAGTTCCATGATTTTGACCGAGTGACACTGAAGGAACTGCAATATATTTCCATGTCAGGATGGTGAGTAGTTTCAAAGGGAGCTTTTAGGTAGTGTTCCCATGTATCTGCTGTGCTTCCGGATGGTAGTGGTCATGGGTTAGAAGGGGCACTCCAAGGAGAATTGGTGAATTTACAAATGGGCAATCTCCATTAGCAAAATGAAATCTTCTATGCTCTATATATTGAAATATAGTCTTATTGTCTAAAAAGCCTAGAAATTGTCAGGAGTTAAATAAGCAAACGCAAGTATTCCAAATTGTAAAATAAAATTATATTAAAAAAATATAATGTACAAGGTCATTTCAAGTAAGAATCAGCTTTTCCTTATAGCAACACCCTGCCAAATCAATCCACCTGTCTGATTTAAGTTTTATCAACCAAAATTGACAGTTAACCATGGATCAGCAGATAACACCCTCCTCCTGCTCTATAAACATTATTCCTTTCAAAGTTTGATTTCTTGTATGTTAGTCTTGATGGTTGCAAGGTGAAAAGCTTCAACCTTGTGACTTTTAAAAAAATGTTTAGGAACAAATTGTGTTTCAAATAATGTTCACTCACAAAGAGAGTGTTCATGTCACAATATAACCAAGCACGCATTTCAAAAGCGTTTTATCTTTGTTCATCCTGTTATTTTACGTCTGTTGAAAGCTTGTGACGTTGACCAATGAGGCCAAAAAAGATTAATAAGAATTGGAGTATATGTTTTCAATTGATTCAAGATAGTCAGTGTTTGAGAAGAACTGCTTTGAATGAAGAACTTGTGTTTATATAAGCATTTTTCATGTATACAATGTATCCTAAAATCCTTCACTGCTGATAGGCTATTTTTAATTTCCGTTAGCTGTACAGTCCAATACAGGATCAGTTCACACTCTGCAAAGCCTTATCAATAGTAAATAAGGTAAATAGCTTTGTTATTATCTTAGTGCTAAGCACAGCAGAATGTTATAAATACTTGTAGATCATATAGCCCATGACTGCAGAACTGATCTATAGGATGTGAATGCACGAAAGAGGGTGCACTAATAGGGGATTCACTAGGGCATGGCCTGAGCTGGAGCAATTTGGCTATAAAGAGAGATTACACAGATTGGGATTGTTTTGCTTTGAGCAGGAAAGACTGGAGTGGGGGTGAGGGTGGGGATGGGGAGTGGGTGGGAGAATCTGACTGTAATGCAAACTTGCGCTTAGCAGAGGGATTGATAAGCAAAGGCACAATTTTAATGTAAGGAGCAGGAAGCTTAGAGGGGATTTGAGGAAAATATCAAGGGTGTGGGAATCTGGAACTCTCTGCCTAAAAGAGTGGTAGAAGTAGGAATATTTAAGAAGAATTTAAATGAGCATTTGAAATACCATAGCACAGAAGGCTACAGGCCAAGTGCTGGAAAATGCACTGAGAATTGATAGATAAGATGTGTGATGACCAGAATGCACACAATGGGCCAGAGGACCTTTTTCATGCTGTGGAGACTCCATGACTCAATTACCCTGCTCTGCTACTTAACTTGATCATGGCAGATCTCATGCCTCAATTCTGCTTTTACACCTAGTCCCTTTATCCCCTGAAAAATCCAAAAACATAATATGAAACTCCCATCTCATCTTTGAAAAGTGCTATGCAATATTTTGCATTCATCTGAATAGACTGGATCTCTGTAAACCTATTCTGAAGGATTGTTACACTATCAGAGCTGTATAGAAATCAAACTATATTTTCTTTTTGTTCAAGTCCTACAAAATGTAAGGGCTCCTGAGAGAATAGAGAAGTGATTTATGAGAATGGTTTTGGTTACAAGACTAGGTTTAAAATGCTGCAAACTATTCTCCTTGGAGAAGAGGAGGGACAATTTGATAGACAAGCTCAGAATAGGCTTTGATAAAGGTAGACAATGAAAAACTATTCACATTAGCTGCAAGTAGCAGAAAAAGGGACACAGATTTAAGGTCTGAGGCAAGAAATGTGGGTCAATATGAGGAACCACCATTTTTTGTATACTGAATGGTAATGATATGAAATTCAATGGAATATTGATGGTGGAAGCAGAAGCAATGACTGCAAATGAAATTGGATGAGCACTTGTTGGAAATGACTGGATTGCTCTCCACAGAGCTAGCATAAACTTGATGGACTGAATGGCTTTTTTTAAAATGCTAGAAATTTCCATTTAAAAACCATATCAATGATTTAAATGAGGGATTGGATTCCCAAAACTAGGTTTAAAAAAAAAGATACTGTGAAAGAATATATACAGTTTCAATGAATGTGCAGGATGGTGTCAAATGAGTTAACATGGGGAAATGGGAAACTATCCATTAACCATCAAAAGAATAGTAAAACAGAATATTCTTTCAAAAAGTAAAAGATTAGCAAATGCTATATGGTTTTTAAATGTACAATTAAACATTCTCAAAATGAGTATGTCTTAAATTTTGAAAGATGTCAAAGCATTTGATTTACCTAAATGTGGTATTTCTTTATTAGGTAACATCTGGAATACAGCAAATATTGTAGCTTTCACAAGTGATTAATGCACTTTTTCCATTTTAAAATACAATCCAAATAATCATCTGCGACAAACTGCCTCAGTTGCCACAGTAGTTTTAATGAAATAAACAGACTACATCCCACATGGAAAGCCCAGTGTCTAGTATGTTGTCCATGCTGAGATTTTCTAACTAAGCTTCTACTTCTGCATGTTGCTAAAGAGCACATGGCCCAGGGTAGGACAAAAAGTAAATAACTTTTAAATAAGGCCAGATGCCTGAATGATTCAGCTATAGAGCCATGTACAAGAAAGAGTAAATAATGACCTTAACAAATGTCAAGATACAAATCTGATAACTATTAAAAGTAGTTGGTTAAATACAGGCAGCAAGATTTAAAACCTTATATTTAAAACAAAAACTTGTTAGCCTTCAGGAGATATCAGGATCTAAAGATTAACAATGCATTCCAAAATGAATGGGAATTTTCTAATCCTAATTAAGATGAAGGCTACATTATATTCCAAACACACATAGGTTTTAAAAAGTGAATTTGTTTCATTCATATAAAACAAGACACATTAAAGCAAATATTTTCTGCCAAGTTTCTCAGAATTTATCAGTTTGCTTCTCCTGGAAATTATTTGTGAAAGAAGCTGAGAAATATATAATTTGACATTTTCTTTAAAAAATAAAAGAAAAATGATCAAGATCTAGTAACAAGAGGCTTGTCAGCAGCGGCAAGAGTTTTAACTGCCAGTGTCCAACATTTCGCCCGGTGCCAACGCCAGATTGAACAATAGCTTATGCTGAGTATTTAAGCAATAGTACATAAATGTAATGGAAGCATTGTGGATACTAGCTGGGTAATGGGCATATTAATTAACAACAATTTCTTTACTGGTGTGTTATAATTCAGTAAATATAAGTGTACTTTGAACATAAAATGTACAATTCTCAAGAACAGCATGCTATCAATCTTGAGTGTGAGTTGAAAGTTATACAGCTGTAAACTAAAATAAATTGTGAAGTCCCAGAACCCTTGCTTCATGGGTTTCAAACAAATGACATTAAAGTCCACAACTAATCAGAAAATCCACAACAATGATTTTTCTTGCTGGCCCTTAGAGTTTACCCATTGTAGTTCAAAAACCATAAAATCACTCTGTACATACAAAATACTTGAGAAAGAATCTTCAGATCAAGCAGTTTTCAATTCAAGAACTTTGAAATTGTCAGTTTTTTAAAAAGTAGAAGAAAATATGAAAGTGCACTTGTTTTTCTCCACTGACGTCTTTCAATGTAGTTAATAGAACAAATTTTAGTCACTGGAAATCCTGCTCTTGAAATACTAGTTCCATAAAATAATACTGCTCGCTTCTGAACAATGTTCTGATGTCTCACTTTGTGATATATTCCAGTAACCCCTCATTAGCAGTACAAAAATTGATGTTACCAGTAGCAATGACAATATTATTTCTTGATTTTTCCATTTGTTATTGTTGTATCATTACTGCTATTAAAATTTAAACTTAAATTCAGTGGTTGAACATTTTTCAAAGAACATTCCACAACTGAAGTGAAATTAACTTGGTTCAAATAGTGATGGAGTTAGAAGATGCAAACTGTGAGACATAGGATGCAAGTACAGGATTGGTTGGAAGCACTTTAATGGGCAGATCCCAGCTGAATGTATCCACATCTATCTTCCCTGCCCCAGTCCAAGTAATTATTTCTGATTGGTTCTCAAGTACGGTAGGTGGTTCCACTGGGTCACGAGCTGTGACAAACTCAAAATGCAAGCGCCACTTTAAGGATACTGAAATTAAAACGTATGCATTAATCACTATATTAAAAAAAAACATTGTTTACAATCTTAAAATCATTGTATAAAAAAACTTAAATATTAAGATTACTTGTTGTGGCGTATAGATTTGAATAATGCCCAGCAATTTGCATTTCAAGGTAGTGGGAACCAAATTTATTAGATCATCTAATCACTGTATGAAGGGAGAAAACAGGCAATATGAGTAAGTACTCTGATTAGGGCTTACTTGCAATGCTCCTGATGAACATTACCATTTGATTTATTTCCAGAACAGAAATGTGGACGTTTGAAAAAAATCTCACACAATGCGAGTATTGCTGGCTAGACAAGCATTTGTTGCCCACATAAGTGCCTTTGAGGTGGTAGTGGTAAGGTGCCTTCTTGAGTTGTAGTAGTCCCCATAAAATTTAGGTGCACCCACAGTGCTGTTCTGGTTTCCATAAATACACAAGACAGGTTATCTCATGGCATTACCAGTCCAAATGAGTGCCACAACCACAAAAACAAAGAAATGCTTACCTACAGTGGTGATAAAGCTGGGTGTGGCACTGAGTGGAATAGGTAAACTGAAGTGAGTCTTAGCAGTATGCAAACATGACTCCTGGTGTCGAGCATGTGTGCTAAGGGAAGCAGGCTGCCCTGGTTTTCTCTGGTATTCTTCCTGTACATGTTCTTCAGTTTGTAAAGATACTGAAAACTGCAAATAAGGACAGATGCAGAGTCAAATGACTGAGTACAAAATAAATACAGATAACTTTATAAATTTTAATTCCCATAAATAGTAAATGTTCTACACTGAAACCTCCTAACTGGCATCTCATGCTTTTGCACTGGTGGATTCTAAACCCTGTAGTCACATCTATCTGCAAGTTGTTACTATTTAATATTGAAAGGTAAAAGAAGGGATGAATAAAGCGTAAAAAAAACATCATCCTGTAGAAGCATCATGAAAAATTACTGAAAGACATGTCTGTGCCTTGATTGCTCTCTTTGATCTGATAGTTTCAGTTTTTTCCCATGCAAAATAGTTCATCTGTGGAGGATGATAAATACATTTGGATTAACTTCTGTCCATATTCATAAGAAGCATCAGATTTATGCACTGATCCAGCAGTATCACTCCAATTAGAGAATTATAAAAATTTATCCTGAAGGTACAAATGTTTCATGAGGTACTGTGTCAGGGATATTGATAATCCATCAGTACCTTGCTCAAGTGACTGAACAATTGCTGACTAGGTTCAGTTATGGAGGCATAGGCGAAAGTGGGGACTGCAGATGCTGGAGATTAAGAGTCAAGATTAGAATGGCGCTGGAAATGCACAGCAGGTCAAGCAGCATCCGAATTACAAGAAAATCGATGTTTTGGGCAGGAGTCCTTCATCAGGAAAGTTACGGAGACTTGTCAATGGATCTCAGCTTTGGCTAACATTATGGATATGTTGCAAAAAGAAACTTTGGACTGTGTTGAAAAGCCATGTGGAATAGCCAATCCAAATCATTTTCTCTTCTCTCCACATTGTTTATCTCAGGGGTGCTAAAGCTCATTTTAATCACTAACTCTTGCACCGACTGCATCAGATAATTTAACTCATCCCAGGACTTAATTTGTTTTCCCCCAGTTTGCCAGCAACTAGCTCGTATATATTATATATACATATAATTGAATTTGCATTAGCTGTTTTAATTTCACACTTAAGACAATATCAAAATACTTTTAAAACAATGGACCACAAATTTACAGTGGTTAAAATACCAAGATTAGCAAGAATAAAATACACTGACCTGCAAACATGGAATATCTCCTTCAGAGAAATCAAATGTGCCCACTACATCTTCTCCAATTTTATAGATGGTTTTGAAGATGCAAAACTTCCCTACCTTCCCTCGCATATTAGTAATGTTATACAAATCTGAATAGAATACACAAAGCAATATTAATAAAAAAAATTTAAGTAGAAGCACAATATTACCATGATAATAATAAATTTAAACTCTGAAGTTTGATCATTTAACAGGAAAAAAGCAAAGACTCATTACCTTCTTTTTTAAAATTCTTAGAATGCAATAAATATTTAGAGTATTTTTAAAAATACCTATAATTTAAAAAAATGTCTATCTATAATTTAATCAGTTAAAATTCTAACCCCACACACAGAGAAAAACAGATTAAAAATAGGAGTGTTATGGGCAGAAGAAAATTTTGGGTGGGCAGATCAAATGGTTCCTGTCAACAGGATGTGTTAGTTTTTGACTTGCTACTCCTCAAATTTTCCTTCTCCTTGCTTGCAGGAGGCACAGAGAGATAGGTTCACATTTATACAGATCTCAGACTTATTGGTTAAGAATCACAGCTTACAGTAATTAATGGGGAAAAGTAAACTGGCTTTCGTCAGGCTTAAGGTGTTTCATTATGGCAGAATAAATTTTAGCTACTTCCTTTTCAGAGGTCCAATGGCTCACACTAAATATTCACAACCACAAACTGTTGAGCTACTTGGGAGCCAATCACATAGTTGTTGACAGGCAGAAGGCTTTTTCCATCAACAACAGGTCACCATTTCACAAATCCACCAACTCCTTGATGCTGGCCAAATCCCCATTCACACATGCCCCTTGGCTTTAGCTTGTCTGCAATTAGACTTTCCCCACTATTCTTCAACAAACAGCAGTATAAACAGCACTTATAGCAAGTGCAGTAATCCTTTCCACAATCCTGGTTTTTAAAAGATCCTTTTTGCCTTTACAACTATAATCAACTTAATCAAAGTTTCTGAAACACAAGTATAAATGCTGGAAATACTCAACGGGTCAGGTATCATCTGTGTAGAGAGCAGAGTTTATGTTTCAAATTGAGATTGTCTTTCTTAACAATGATTTATTGATTCTTTGTTATTGGTTATTACTGATTGTTCACTTGTTTCTCCATCAATCTAGCAAAATCACTTTTGTTGTTATATGGTGCAGTTGTTTACTGTGAGGGAGATATTGGCTACGGAAGAAAACGAAAAGATATGGTTAAAGTGCTAAAGCAGTTTAAGCGAGTAACCCTATGCTCTGGCATTATATGTTATTTCACTGAAGCAGGATCAGAACTACAAGCAAATTAAACATACTTGACTTCATCCTCACCAATATGTCTTACCCTGTCTATGACAGTATTAGTAAAAATGACCGTCAACAAAGTCCTGTCTTCACTATAAAGAATACCCTCGTGGCACCATGCTAAATGGGATAGATTTCCATCAGATCTAGCAACTCTAGTCTAGGCTTTCACGATGTGCCGTGGGTCATCAGCAGCAACCGAATTGTACCCCAACACAATCTGCAACCTCATGATTCAGCTTGTCCATACTGATTAGGCGATATGCTAAGAGACCAACACCAGTTCAAAGACGAGTGCAGAAGGTCACAGCAGGAGCAGCACCAAGCATAAAAATGAGGTGTCAGCCTTGTGAAGCCACAAAACAGAACTACTTACTTACCAAACAACAAAAGCAGCTAGTGATAGCTAGAGTCAAGGGATTCCACAATCAACATATCAGAACTAAGCTCTGCAGTTCTCCCACATCTAGTCATGAATGGTGTTAAACAATTAAACAATTCACTGCGGAAGGATGATAATCTTTCTGGGCCTCTTTCAGAGGTCTCCAGCATCACATATCAGTCTTCAGCCAATTCGATTCAAGATATCTTGATATCAAGATGTGATATCAAGAAATAGTTGGAGGCACTGGATACTGCAAAGGCTATGGACCTTCACAACATTCTGGCAATAGTACCAATGGCTTGTGCTCCAGATCTTGTGCTCAACAGCCAAGCTGTTCCAGTACAGTTACAACACTATCATCTAACCGACGATGTTGAAAATTGCGCAGCATTAAAAAGGACAAATCCAACCAGCCGATTACTGCCCCATTAGTGTCTTCTCGAGTATCACTAAAGTGATCAATAATGCTATCAAGCAGCACTGCCTTAGCAATAATGTTCAGTGACACTCAATTTACATTTTGCTAGGGTCACTTAGTTCCTGATCTCATTACAGACTTGGAGAAAAGAAGTAAATTCTAGAAGCACGATGAGAGTTACTGCCCTTGACATCAAAGCCACATTTGATAGTGTGAGGCTTCAAGCAGCCCTAACAAAACTGGAGTCAATGCAAACTGAGGGAATTTCTCCACTGGTTGGCATCATCCCTGGTAAAAAGGAAGATGCTTGTGGTGGTTGAGGTCAGTTTCCTCAGCTCTAGGAATCTCTGCTGGAGTTCCTCAGGGGAGTGCACTTTGTTTAACCACCTTCAGCTGCTTCAATAAATTATCTTTCCTCCAACATGGGGATTTAGATTACATTAGATTAGATTCCCTACAGTGTGGAAACAGGCCCTTTGGCCCAACCAGTCCACAACAACCCTCCGACGAGTAACCCACCCAGACCCATTTCCCTCTGACTAATGCACATAGCACTATGGGCAATTTTGCTTGGCCAATTTACCTGACCTGCACACCTTTGGACTGTGGGAGGAAACCAGAGCACCCAGAGGAAATGCACACAGACATGGGGAGAATGTACAAACTCCACACAGACACAGTCGTCCAAGGCTGGAATTGAACCTGGGACCCTGGTGCTGTGAGGCAGCAATGTTAACTACTGAGCCACCGTGGGATGTTTGCTGACAACTGCAGAACATTTAGCACCATCTGGAATACTCAGATAGAGAAACAGCCCATGGCCAGACAAGGATAATATCCAGGCTTGGGCTGACAAATGACATTCATGCCATACAACCACCAAGCAATGGCCATCTCCAACAAAAGAAAGTCTAACCATTATGCCTCGACATTCAACGGTAGCACCATCACCAAACCCTCACTAGCAACATCCTGAGGGATACCGCTGACCAAAGACTGAACAGAACTTGTCATAGATGTACTGTGGTTACAAGAGCTGGTCTAAGAATACTGCAGCATGTACCTCACTTCCTGACTCCTCAAAGCTTGCCCACCATCTACATGCACAGCTCAGCAGTATAACAGAATACTACCTGCTTGCCTGCAGAGTACAACTCCAACAACACTCAAGAAAGTTTATACCATTCATGACAAAACATCCCACTTGATTGGTATCACATCCACAAACATTCACTCCCTCCCCCATTGACTCTCAGTAGCAAAAGTGTGCATCATCTACAAGATGCATTACAGGAATTCACCAAAGTTCCTTCGACAATACCTTCCAAACCCACAAGCACTTTCATCTAGAAGGACAAGGGCAACAGGATAATCCAAACACCACCAACTGCAAGTTTCCCTCCAAGTCACACACCATTCTAACCTAGAAATATATATAGTCATTCCTTCAGTGTCATTGGGTCAAATCCTAGAATTTCCTGCCTAATGGCAATGTGGTCTACCTACAGCAAATGAACTGTAGCATTTCGAGAAGCCAGCTCACCACCAATTTTTCAAGAGCTACGAGGGATGGGTCAAAAGTGCTGACCCAGCCAGTAATGCCCATTTCTTCTGAATAATTTTTTAAAAATCCTTTGATGCTGCATCCACATTATGCAGTCACAAAATAATAGGGAAAGTATTGCTCAAGAAAGAATCCATTTAAAGTGGAATTGTTCAGGACAAACTTTAATTTGAGAAGTTTAGCAGAACAAAATTACCTGAATACGTTGCTTTCTTAACACAAAAATACCTATTATTTTAAACTATTGCAATCATCTTCTCCTTCCTTACCTTAGTGACACCATTCATCCAGTGGAGAGAAATTCAATAATTTCATTAATAGGTTGGAGAAGGTCTACATTTGAATGGTATTATACCCGGAAGAAACAGAAGCTCCAACGCCGATACTCACGCAGACTACGGCGAGATGTGCTGGTCATCAGCATTTCTGTTGCCAGGTCTACTAATCGAGTGTCTTTTTTAATGTTTTCATCTTCATCCAAAAATGGATTTGTGGGAGCAACAGCTTCATCTGGAGGAAACTGGTAATCTTCCAACCCTGATTCAGTAAAAATTACAATTCATTACGAAATAAATTCATGAATAGAAACTAGTTTTTTTCAAACGCTCACATCCATATTGCTGCTAAATTTTCACTACCACTTCCTTGTGGAAACTGGACAGCACCAATCAAATCAGTCATCTGATTTGCACAATGTCAATAGGATTAAAAATCAGGGAACATCTATAATGGTCCAATACCAGCCAATTTCTGCTCAATTTCGGAAATTAATACAGAGTTTTTTTTTAGAAATATAGCTTCTTTTAGATTGGTAGCTAGATTCTACAATTCCTCCATGCTTAAAATGACTAGATCCTAATGAAGCTTGAGTACACCAAATACTGGAACTCAATTTTCCTCAAAGTTCAATCTTCAACACCGATTTCCACTTCAAGAAAAATTTTACTTCTTTGCTGTAAAGTTAATTTTTCTCTAATTTCTATTAACAAGCTAATATGTAAGCTCATAATTTCTTATCCAAAATGTAAATTATCTCTAATTATGTTCAGATTATGGATGGTCATTTTTAATCGCTCTAACTGGTTCAACATGAAACACCATGACGAAAAAAAAGTGGGGAAAATCTTGTGTCATCAGATGCCTATTCTTATAGAAGCTAGGACTAGATCATCAACAATGCCATCGAGTAACTTAACACCAATTTAAAGGAAAATAATTAAAAAGTCTCTTGTCCCAAATACAGCATTTTAACTTTCAATTACAGATATTGCACTGACTGTGGAGTTAAACATCATTATATATGCAGTTCCTGAAAGTTAAGCTACCACAGACTTACCATAAACAACAAAAACACGAAAAGGAACCCGCAAGAGTTTGATTGCAGAATTGACCCTTTGACAGCCTATTGTCAATTTATAAACATACTTCACTGACTGACCACGGAATGAAGGTGGACCATCAAGTGGTACAGGTTCACAGTAAGAATCTGAAAGTTTCCAGCAAAATGAAATCATATATCAGTTCAGAAAATCACATTGTAAAATGGAATATAAACACTGATAATATTAACTATTGCTATATTTCAAGCACTTCTATGAATTTTTGTATCTAAATTTTGATTAGCCAACAAACAGAGTTTGGGAGAGGAAGTGGTAGTGTCACTGGACTAGCAATCCAGAACCTCAGGCTCATGTTCTGGTTCCAATCCCCACCATGGCAGATGGTGAAACTTGAATTTTAAAAAAAACTAGAATAAAAGTCTAGCCTAATGGTAATCACGCAACCACTATCAACTGTCATAAAAATCAATCTGGTTCACTAATGCTTTTACAGGAAAGAAAACTGCTGTTCTCCTCTGGTCTAGCGTCACTGACATTAGACTCACAGTTATGTAACTGACCATTAACAATTCTTTGAGGAATTAGAATTGAACAATAAATGCTGGTCTAGTCCTTATCTCATGAAGGAATTATTAAAAATGACATATTATGTGAAATTCTTTTTAATCAGATGCTACAGACATCCATTTTAACCCTGATTTTGCAGTTGTGGAATTTGCTGTCCGTTATGCTTTCACATGTCTCCTGTGTTTCTGAGGGCCTTTACACTGTGATTTGCAGTTGTCAAACAGCCAAAAGTAGTATGATGCCCTCGCTCTAACAAGGAATCAATACCTACATGAACAGTGGATATAGCTACACTTTTGTTGAAGAGTCGTCACTGGGCCATGCAGAATCTAAACCAGGAAGCCTAAATTAGAATATTTAATTCAATTTAAAATGGATTTACAGAAACTAAAACAGAAGTAATGAAAAAATAGAATTGATTTGCAAGAGACTGAAGAAAATTTACTATTTTTAAAGAGATCTCCAGTAATTAATACTTAAGGAATGAGACTACACACCTGCAAGAGCAAGGCCCCGATCTTTAAAAATGGTCATCTCCAGCAATGGATTAGTTTGGGAGATGAGCAGATAACCAGGAGCAATTGAGGTGGATTCTGGTTGATTAAAACATTAAAATATCCCTCCTGTTTTTACTCCATGACTGTCCATACCATACCCATGCCAACACATGCTATTTAATGTCCTTTATTCGTCACGTTCCCTGCAATCTCCATGCCAACCAATGCTACTACAATGCTCTCTGGGCCACTCATAGTCCCATGCCAACCTATGCCCTTAACCCACCCCATGACCCACAGTGTCAACTGCCCGTGTACACAGTCTCCAAAGCCCTTAATATCCCCAATTTCAATTAAGCACAATTACCGATCCCCATTGTCCCATGTAATTCCTATGTCACATTATACCAATTGCTAATGGCACCTTATAACGGCAATTATACAATCAGCACTTCATGGCCTCCAAGTAATATACGAACATAAAGGATATAGGCACAGGAGTAAGCCATTCAGTACTTTAAACCTGTCCTGCCATTCAATATAATTGTGGCTGATCAAATGCGTCAGTGCCTTGTATCCATCTTATCACCATAAACCTATCTGCCACTGTTAATCCGAAATCTCTACCTTAAATGTATGCAAAGACTGAGCTTCCACAGCCTTTTGTGGCAGAGACTTTAAAAGGTTCCCAAAATCTCTCCTCATCTCAGAACTAAATGACATCACCCCTTAGTTTAAAAATGTGTCCCCCAGTCTAGACTCCACAACCTAACCTAGGTTGTATCTACCCTAATCTCCTTTTAAGTATTTTGTAAGTTTCAATTAAATCATTGTTCATTCTACAAAATTCTAGAGAATACATGCCTACTTTGCCCAATCTCTCATCATGGGACAGTTCTGCCATCCTGGGAACAAGTCTAGTGAATCTTCATTGTGCTTACTCTACGACAATAATATTTTTCATAAGATAAGGAGAACAAAAGCTCACACAGTACTCCAGGTGTAGAATAAACAAGCTCCTAAATAATTGTAGCAGGATTTCACTACTTCGGAGCTCAAATTATCATGGAACAAAGGCTAACATTCCATTAGTCTGCTGTGTGTGCATGTTAGCCTTTGGTGATTTATCAACAGGGACACCTAAGGCTCTTTGTATACATATACTTTCCAGCTTATTGTTTAAGAAATATGCTGCACATCTATTGTCCTACCAAATTGCATAACCTCACATTTATCACCTATATTTCAGCTGTCATGTTTTTAGTTATTCACTAAGTCTTCCTGAATCCTCTTGAAGCTGCATGTCATCTTCCTCACAACAAATATTCCCACTTGAATTCCACTCAGTTGGCTGAATGTAACTCTGTTTTTCTCTCTCCACAGATGCTGTCAGACCTGCTGAGTTTCTCGAGCATTCTGTGTTTATTACACTTCCTACTTAGCTTTGCATCATCCACAAATTTGGAATTATCATCTTTGGTCTTGATCTTTGCAGTTTACACTAGCCGAAGTCAGAATGACCCATTTATTTCTATTCCATATTCTGTCAATTAGCTAATAATTAATCCATGCCAGTACATTACCTCCTATCCCATTGTTATGGATGACTAGGCCAGACCTCTCAAAACATTTCTTGGGCAGGTAGCCCAGACCGTAACTTTGCTATTTCTTTAGCTAGGTGTATAGTGGATATTCCCAGTGTAAATTAGTTGGGTCATCTGCCAGGTTTTAAACAAATAAGATTTATTTACAAAATTACAGAATGAAACACAAAGAACTGAAAACAGAGTACCACCTAACTTATCCTAGCCAAACCTGGCTTAATTATGCTGTTCTTTAAATATGTACAATAGTCCCAATTAACAAACCCCTTAAACACAGAGTAAAAATAAAACAGAGGCTTACACGTCAAAGTTGGAAGGGCAGAAGGGGAAAGTGAAGTTCCAGTCTCGACTTTGACTGACTCCCCTTTCAATATACAAGCTATTTCTAAAACATGAAAGCCTTTGGCCTGAGGTGTCATCTCCTATGGGGTAAACAACAAGGGCCAAAATAAGCCATTCATCTCTGCATCAACTCAGCTTTTTCGGAGCCTGGATTGTTTTACAATCCCTCTGAAAAAAAATCAAGGGCATAGTAACCTTGTAATAGAACCAGAATTGTGAGACCTCCCCTTTAAAAAAAATTAACCATCAATATCCAACGATGGCCTCATTTTTAAAACCCCTGAAAAAAATTTAGTTAGTACTCTGAAGCCCACGTTTACAGTACACTGACTATACACATGCAAACATGCCCAACTATATGCGGATTCAGACTATGGTACTCCCACCACTGAACACCCCCGTGTATCATTTGAGTCTCGAAAATTCATCGGCAATCACATTTTCTCGTCCTGCCACATGCGCAATTGTCAAATTGAATGGCTGCAATAACAAGTTCCACCTAAGCAGTCTGGCATCTTTGTCCTTGAATTTCTCCACAAATTTCAATGGGTTATGATCAGTGTTTACAATTGCCTCAGATGCGTTGCCGGTAATATAAACACTGAAATATTGTAGTGTCAACACCAAGCTCAAAGTCTCTTTCTCAACTGTCGAACATTTCTGCTGATGAACATTCAACTTCCTGGGGAAATGCCGGATAGGTCTTTCTATCTTCTTGTCATCTTCCTGCAGGGGCGCAGCACTGACACCCACATTGCTGTCATTGATAGCCACCTCGAAAGTGAGTTACAGTGACTGGAGCTTTGTGTAATCAGGTGTGTCTAACACCAGGGCAGTGGTTAACACAGTCTTCAGGCTGTCAAACGCCCTCTGACAGTCTGCTGTCCATTGAAACTTCTTGCCTTTCTTTAGTGAGACAGTGAGTGGAGCTGCCACACTGCTAAAATTCAGCATAAACTTTCGATAAAATACACTCAATCCCAGGAACCATAGTGCAGCTCTTTTTGTCGAGGGTGTGGGAAATTCCCCAATTACTTTCAGTTTTGCATCCTGTGGGGTCACCTGTCCAGGTCGAATAACAAGGCACAGAAAGGTGACTTGAGCTTTAGCAAATTCACATTTACCATCAAGCTTGCCTTCTGTAGTCAATCAAACAAGTCCGATAGATATTTTAAATGTTCCTTCCATGAGTGATTAAAAATCACCAGGTCATCAATGTACACAAAACAGTTGGGTAATCTGGCAATGACCTTATTAGTTAGTCTCTGAAATGTGACTGGAGCATTTTTCATACCAAATGGCAAGACATTAAACTGATACAGACCATTTGGCGTTATGAAAGCTGAAATTGCCTTTGCTCTTTCTGACAGAAGTACCTGCCAGTAGCCTCTGATTAATCCAACTTAGAAATGCAAGTTGCTTGTTCCACCTTTTCAAAAGTCTTCCAATGCATCAATCTTTGTAACTGCATTGACTATGCGATGGTCCACACATAACCATTGGGTACCATCTTTGGCACCATGACTATGGATGAACTCCAGTCACGGTAACTCACTTTGACGATACCATCTTGGAGCATGCAATCTATCTCCTGCTGAACCTGTGTCAATTTTAGAGGGTTATGCCTACAAGAATGTCGCTTAATCAGAACAGCATCTCCTATATCTATACCATGCACAATTCAGTTAGTACTTCCTGGTTTATTTCTGCATATCTCCCCATGTGATAGTAATAACTTTCAGATCATTTTGATTTTTCTCAGAAAGGCAACCCAATAATCTATCCCAATTTTTGACAATTTAATTTGAGGAATGTCCAATTCAGAATCCTCTGAATTTGGTTCTTCCTTCTGTGCTGTAATCATTAACATCATCTCTTCTTGCTTTCCTTCCCTGTCAAAATATCTTTTGAGCATATTCACAGGATACACTTGAGATTTCTTCCTATCTAGAGTCCTTATCAAGTAGTTCACCTCATTCAATTTCCTTTTGATTTAATAAGGTCCACTAAACCTTGCTTTTGAAGGTTCACCTATTACTGGAAGTATCACTAATCCCTTACCCCCAATAGCAAAATTGCGAACTTTTGATTTCTTATCCACTTCCTATTTCATTACATGCTGCGATACTTTTAAATGCTGTCGAGCCAACCAATTCCTCAGCTCTATTTAATAGTTCTCTCAAATTTGACACATAGTTCAAATGTTTGGTCTCTGAATTCTGACTTACTCATTTCTCCTTAATCAATTTTAATGGTCCTCTTACTTCATGCCCAAAAACTAATTCAAATGGACTGAATTTGGTGTCTCTGATCGCAAAAGCACAAACAGAACTCCCTTATCCCAATCATCTGGATAATCCTGACTATAAGCCCTCAACATGGTCGTTAGTGTTTGATGCCATGTTTCCAGCACTCCCTGCAATTCTGGATGATACTTCAGCTTCCTTATCTGTGCCCTTTGATCTCTCCTGCTTCAGCTTGTGACTCTGTGACCTCCTAATACACAATCAGGGAAGATTCCCGGAATAACATCCTGCATTGCTTCAGTTGCCTGCTTCTCCAATGACTATTCAACTGGAGTAGGCAGCGTGCCTACTGGTTAATCAGCTATATCATCCGCATGGACAATTATATTCTTGGAGCTGAGATTTGTCCAGTACTCCTATCACAAATTCTCCACTCTTTTCTGGATACTTTAGTCTCACTTTACATAATTGAGCACTTTTTGTGTCACCATGCATTCCTGCTACCAATACCTTTTCTGGCAATAGTCCTTCAGGAGTACATAGCTCCTCATCCTTCAGCATCACAGATTGAGAGGACCCTGTGTCCCTTAATATTGTAACCACTTCACTTGCTACTCCTGGCCTACGTGAATAAAGTTTACCTTTGCAGGTACATTTAAGCAGATCTGGCACTTCCTCCTTAATCAACCTCTGATCAGCTTGTACACTCTGTTACCATGCTAACAAAATTTCCAAGGTGATCCTGCTTTCCCATGTCTGGCTTTCCTGTGCTTTTTCTAGCCCAACAACACTGATTTCATGGGGACTACTTTATTGCAATGAAAACATCAGAGCTTTTTAACTTCTTTGTCCCCCTCAAAGATTTCCTTTTTACCCTGTGGTAAGTTCTCCTTATGATCTTCACTGAGATCTACCACACCCTTTCTATGTGAGGATTTCTTTTCCCCAACTTCTATCCCTCATGGATTGAAATTGATTCTGGAGGTCAAACCGTGGTTTATGGACCAACTCATAATTATCATCCACTTCAGCTGCTAACCATGCCATTTTAATTCTCTGTTTTTCCATACTAAACTTGCCTTCAGCCTGCATCTCCAACATTTTATGCTGACTTCCATTTTTAAGTGTCCATGTCTGAAGTTCAAACTGTCTCTATTTTTCTTTCTCTTCTGCTTTTAATTGTAACTCAAATGGTTTCATTTCTGCCGCCCTTTCCTTCTCTCTCACCTCTAACTTAAGCTGCTTCATTTGCAAATGAATTCTTGCCATCTCTACAGATCCCGATGGTGTTTCCAGCAAATTTAAATGCTGAGCCACTGCTGAAATCATCACATTTTTTCTCACATTAGGAGGTAAAATCAACCTCAACTTGTCTATTAATTCCCATAGCTTGGTCTTATTCACTTTTTGTAAAACCCTCAAAGTCACAAATTCCATCTCCAGAAACTCCCTGATGACCGAAACAGCCATTGCTATTTGAGCTATTGTTTAAACCAACCAGATCAACACCCGAAATAAAAGACACTAACACCCACCACTTGCTGATTAAATTCCACAAAGAGCCTCCAATATGATATGGACTAGGCCAGACCCCTCAAAACATTTTTTTAAGCAGGTAGCCCAGACCGTAACTTTGCTGTTTCTTTAGCTAGGTGTATAGTAGATATTCCCGGTGTAAATTAGTTGGGTCATCTGCCAGGTTTTAATCAAACAAGATTAATTTACAAAATTGTTAAATGAAACACAGTGGGCGGCACGGTGGCACAGTGGTTAGCACTGCTGCCTCTCAGCGCCTGAGACCCGGGTTCAATTCCCGCCTCAGGCGACTGACTGTGTGGAGTTTGCACGTTCTCCCCGTGTCTGCGTGGGTTTCCTCCGGGTGCTCCGGTTTCCTCCCACAGTCCAAAGGTCGGTGTGGACTTGTTGGGCCGAAGGGCCTGTTTCCACACTGTAAGTAAACAAAGAACTGAAAACAGAATACCGCCTAACTTATCCTACCCAAACCCGGCTTAATTATACTGTTCCGTAAAATACATGCAACAGTCCCAATAAACAAAACCCTTAAAAACAGTAAAAGTGAAACAGAGGCTTACAGGTCAAAGTTAGAAGGGCCGAAGGAAAGAGAGAAGTTGCAGTCTCAACTGTGACTGATTCCAGCAGCCTTTCTTCACACACACACACAACTGCTAAGCTGCCCCAAAAGCCTCAGCTGCCAGGACTGGCCACTCCCCTTTCAGTATACAAGCTATTTCGAAAACACGAAAGCCTTTGGTCTGAGGTGTCATCAGTTTGAACTTCAGAAGAATGAGGGGGAGGTTATAGAAACAAAGTTATGAAGGGAATCAATACAATAGAAGTAGATATGATGTTTCCACTAGTAGGTGAAACTAGGTCAAGAGGGCATGACCTCAAGATTAGAGGAATCTGGTTTAGAACTGAACTAAGCAGGAACTTTTTTACCCAGAGGGTTGTTAATCTATGGAATTCCTTGCCCAGGGAAGTAATTGACGCTACTTCAGTAATCACTTTTAAAGCTAAGGTAGATACCTTTTTTGAAAAATAAAGGAATTAAGGGATATGGTGAAAAAGGATAAGTGGAGCTGAGTCCAGTGTAAAGACTAGTCATGATCTTACTGACTGGCAGAGCAGGTTCAAAGGGCCGGTTGGCCTACTCCTGCTCCGAGTTCTTATGTTTAGGGGTAAATAACAAGGGCAGAGTAAATTTTTTTTTAACAGAACCTGCATTGTGACACCATGCATTTATTGTTTTTTTCCTCACCAGCCTCCTGTGGGGCACAATTTGAAGACATTCTCAAATTCCAAGAAAATTATGTCCATCTGCACTCCTTTTTGAATTGTTAGTATCACTTTCAAAAACCTCTCAAGCTTGTCAGAGGATTTCCCATTTGCAAGTCCATGCTGACTAGATACAGCAGAAAAATCATTATCGACCTATTTACCCCTTCTTTATAACAGATTCCAACATTTTTCCTATTACCAATATAAGGCTAAAAGGTCTGTAGTTCCCTATTTTCTCTCTCACTCCCTTCTTAAATAGTGGAATGACATCTATATGTTTCAATCTGCAGGAACAATTCCAGAACTGTAGAATTTTGGAATAAAATCACCAATGAGTCGACTGTATTGATATCTACCACCTTCAATACTCTCAAACCATCTGATTCTAGGCATTTATCAACTTTCAGCCCTATTAATATTTCCAGTATAGTCTTCTTACTGACGTTAATTTCCTGCAACTCCTCACTCTTCTTAGCCATTTGGCTCGCTAGTTTTGGGAGATTTTTGGTATCTTTCGCAGCAAAAACAGACACAAAGTAATTATTTAGCTTCTCTGCCATTCCTCTATTTCCCATCATAAATTCTCCTGACTCTACCTGTAGTGGACTCATTTGTTTTAACCAAAAGTTTTTTTTTACATACGGTAAAAACAGTATTTGCAGTCCATTTTTATGTTTTTTACTAGAATATATTCATATTATATTGTCTCCTTACCAGTTTCTTAGCCTCCTTTGTTGTATTCTATAAAGTTCCCAATCCTCAGAATTACTGCTATTTCTGACAATTTTATAGGCCTTTTAACCCAATACAATCCTGAACTCAGCTTTGTTTCCATGTCTTCCAGGTAAAGTAAACTCAGTACCAATACATCTTCCCGATTCCTCACTCTTTGGCTTCTCCATACTCATTCAGTATTTACCACAAGTACATCCCAGGAGGTATGCTGGCAGAAAATAAAGTTATCTGTCTAATGATCACAACTCCGCTGAAAAGGAACACATTCTCTTTGATATAAAATGATGCAATACATTGAAATTTTGTCAACTAGTTAACAGTATGCAAACAAACTGTTCAAAGGATTGGATATTTTTCTGAAATGTTAATTATTTATTTAAGAGTTTATCTAGATCATATTACCAATATACAAGCACTTACAGGACTTTGATTCACCAGGATCAAGTTGCAAGTCACAGAAGAGTATCTTGGGTGGAGTAGCTAGAATACATTTCCCTCGCTCACCTGAAAACAAATGAATAGTTGGAATAATTGTGCTAAATATTTAATTGATTACTAAAACGGAAGAAAGCAAATTCTTTGCTGACGAGACTACAATTCTTTAAAATGTGGCACTGAAAAAGCACAGCTGATCAGACAGCTTCCGGGGAGCAGCAGAGTCGACATTTTGTGCATAAGCTCTTCATCAGGGATGTGGGCGGGCCCCAAGGAGTCTGAGAGATAAATGGGAGGGGGAGGGGCATGTGAGGGAAGGTAGCTCGGAATGCAATAGGTCGATGAAGGGGGGCGGGGGGGGGGTGAATGAGGAAACGGGGTGGGGTGGGGGGGGTGAATGAGGAAACTGGAGAAATCAACATTGATTCCATGTGGCTGGAGAGTCCTAAGACGGAAGATGAGGTGTTCTTCCTCCAGTGTTGGAGGCTGGGGAAGAAATCATAGATAACAGGAGCTCAGAAAGGAATAACTTTTAAGGAGAGAATAGGCTAGAAACTACCAGTAGATACAGTAAAGTTCATAGTAGGGAGAATCTTAGAAATAGGAGAAAGTGAGGACTGCAGATGCTGGAGATCAAAGCTGATTTGGCTGCGGTAGTGAGTCGGTTTTTCAGCCACGTCCTCAAACAGACTCGCTACCACAGCCAAATCAGCTCTGATCTCCAGCATCTGCAGTCCTCACTTTCTCCTAGTTGATTTTAACCTACTGCGAATCCTCTTGCAAGGATGCCTTCCTTGAAGAAGCTCTCTTCCTCACTCTACAAGGATCTCAGTGAGTCCCTCTCTCACTGCACCCCTCAGGCCATCTCCTCTGCGCTGAAGCTCTTCAGCCACGTCCTCAATCAGAATCTTAGAAATAGCTTTGCATGGGGAAAAGGGATTGATATGACAAAAGCAGCTCAATCTTAGTTTGAGGAATTTGGTCAGCATGGGCTATTTGGATCGAAGGGTCTATTTCCATGTTGTATGACGCCATGACTCTAATGGTGAGCTCTTCAACATAAACTTTCAAATATGGAAAATTGCAAGATGGTAAACATGTCATAATACATTGCCACATTTTAAAATATTTGAAATCTGAAAAACAGAAAAAAAACTCAGATCTTCTTGTATCAAGAACATAAGGAAGCTCAAAAATAATCCTACCTCTGTTTGGAACAAACACTGTTTCATTCTCTGCCTGCACATCATGCTTTGTATCTTCAGAGGGAGGCAATGCAACACGACTTTCACTGGTATGAAACTGGCAATGTATCTGAGCACTTGCCCATGCCAACATCTCACTGATAAAGAAAAGAAAAAAAACCTGAGGCTCAAGTTGTAAAATACTTTAGGGAGTCTAGTTAACAAGTTGTAAAGTTCAATTAAACTTTAAGGATAATCAGAAGAATCAAAATGCACTCACTGCTTAGAAAATAATGCTTTAGCACTACTTTGGTATATTTTACAAACTGCTTTCCAAATCCTGGTCAGTTTAATATTAGTTCAGCAGGCAAATAGTTATAAGTTTCCAAAATTAGCTCTAATACTTCGGAGTTTGAAGAATAAAGACAGCTAATATTACATTCCATAACCTAGGGATCAAGGTCATACCATTCCTGAAACCATGAAAAAAAAGACATGAATCACGAGCAAGAATCACTGAACTTTGTACATGATTCAATCCCAGTATAAATCAGACTTTCCTTTGTCTAGGCTGAGTATATATAGATCTTATACAGATTTCACAATTAGTATTAGGTACTCCTGTGTTTAAGTATAACATGATTTCGAAGTGATACTGTAATAGCCAATAAATACACTCAACTGATGAGACGAAATCTATCTAAGAAATGCTGTGTGATTTCTGCTTTATGTTACAAACAGCAGCAGGTATTCCAAGCTGCATCTTTGAAACAATAATGATAAGAATGTATCACAGCAACTTCACAATTACAGCGCATTACAGACCCTTCGGCCCTCTTTGATTAAATTTTAAAAATATAACAGCAGCAGGTATTCCAAGCTGCATCTTTGAAACAATAATGATAAGAATGTATCACAGCAACTTCACAATTACAGGCTAACCAAAAGAAAGTTACATGTTCAACTAGTTCCAATAATGGGTAGTTAGGTAACACAGGTTCATGCCCAATGGAAATTATGTTGACAAAAATTATAAACTCAAATGATCCCCACCAACTTCTCTACATTTTCAGAAGGTATATGGTAGAGCGAGATCGGTCTTTTAAAGCATAGAGCATAGATCATTACAGCGCATTACAGACCCTTCGGCCCTCTTTGATTAAATTTTAAAAATATAAAATCATAAGTATTAAGTTAGCCTGGAGCAGTGTCCTTTTAGAGCAACAAGACTTTGCTATTTTCTGGGTCTGTAGATTGTGAACGAGCGAAGCTGGCCTTTAGTAGAGTGATGTGCTCTTCCTGTCAGATGTGGGAGTTTAGGGAGAGTTTCCATGTTACTGATGATTATGTCTGCAGGAAGTGTCTTTGGTTGCGAATCCTATCATATCGCATGGATCAGGTGGAGCGGTATTAGAGACAATAAGGAATTTACAGGAGCAAGGGGTGTGATGGATGGCAGTTATAGGAAGGGAGAAAAGCCACAGATACGGTCATGTAGCTGGATTAACTCCAGGAAAGGTAGGAGAGGTAAGCCGATAGTGCCGGAGTCTCCTGTAGCTATCCACATCTCAAGCAAGTATGCTGTTTTGGAAAATGTAGAGTGCGATGGACTCTCAGGGGAATGTAGCACAAACAGTTTCTAGCACCGAGAATGGCTCTAATGTAATGAAGGGTACATTGGCTTCCAAACAATCAATTATGCTAGGGGACTGTCTAGTCAGAGACACAGACAGACGTTTCAGTGGCCGGCAGCAAAAAATCAGATTGATGTGTTGCCTCCCTGATGCCAGGATCAAGGATATCTTGGAGTGGGAGCAGAATGCTCTCAAAAGGGAGGGGAACTGCAAATGTTCGTTGTAAACATTGGAACTCACGATACAGGAAGGGAAAAGGATAGGATTCTTTGGGTAGAATATAGAAAGTTAGGCAGGAATTTAAAAAGGAGGTGCTCAAGGGTAGTAATACCTGAATTACTCCCGGTGCTATGAGCTAGTGAGGGTAGAGCAGATAATGCAGATAAGAGGATAGAGCAAGATAATGCATGGTTGAGGAGCTAATGCAGGGGGAGGAGGGTTCACATTTTTGGAGATCTCTTCTGGGGTAGAAGTGACTTGATTGGAAAGTTAAATCTGCTGGGCTTAAATGCCTATGTAACTGGATCTGGGACTTTCAGACTGAGAGACCTCAGTCAGTCCTAATTTGGAACAACATCTCCAACACCATCACGCTGAGCACAGGGGTTCCCCAGCGCTGTGTGCTCAGTCCACTCTGTTCATCCTGCTGACACAAAACTGTGCAGCCATGCGTGGGCTGAATCACATCATCAAGTTTGCTGATGATACGACTGTAGTGGGTCTCATCGGCAGGAATGACTAGTCAGCATACAGAGGAGGTGCAGCGACTAACGGACTGGTACAGAGCCAACAACTTGTCTCTGAACATGGACAAGACAAAAGAGATGGTTGTTGACTTTAGGATAGCACGGAGCGAATACTCTCCACTAGACATAGATGGCTCCCCCGTGGAGATAATGAAGAGCACCAAATTTCTTGGCATACACCTGGCAGAGAATATCACCTGGACCCTCAACACTAACTCCATAGCCAAAAAGCCCAGCAGTTTCTCTACTTTCTGCTCAGGCTAAGGAAAGCCCACCTCCCATGCCCCCATCCTCACCACATTCTACAGAGAGCTCACTGAGAGTACACTGAGTTGCTGCATCACTGCCTGGTTCAGGAATTTTACCATCTCGGATCACAAGACCTTACAATGGATACTGAGGACAGTGGAGATCATCGGGGTCTCTCTTCCCTCCATACCCCTCACTCAAACTCTTCTCCTTCCTGCCATTTGGCAGAGGATACAGGAGCATTTGGTCTCTCACGGCTAGACTGTGCAACATTTTCTTCTCCAAGCCATCAGGCTCCTTAACACAGTATAATTGGACTCTTTCCCTTCTGAATTTTTTTTTGTATTGCTGCTAGAAAAATGTCTATTATTCATCAATCTTCTGTTAAACTGTAACTTAAGCATTTTGCACTTCTTCTGCACGATACGATTGCGTAGTTTGTGCTGTATACGATTGTGTAGTTTGTGCTGTCACATAGCACCCTCGGTACTGCAGGAACGCTGTCTCGTAAAAACTATATCAGTTGCATATGGTAGAAATGACAAATAAAAGCTACTCTATTCTACAAAGAGGATGGATTGCACCTGAATTGGAAGGGGACTAGTATACTGGTAGGGAGACTTTAAACTAGTAAGGTGGGAGAGTAAGACCTACGGAAATAGTGAGGAAAGAGATCAACCTGAGACTGGTACAGTTGGGAAAAGGAGTGAGTCAAACAGTCAGGACAGGCAGGAACAAAGCAGAACAAGGTAGGACTGATAGATTAAACCACATTTATTTCAATGCAAGAGGCCTAACAGGGAAGGCAGAGGAACTCAGGGCATGGTTAGGAACATGGGATTGGAATATCTTTGCAATTACAGAAATGTGGCTCAGGAATGGACAGGACTGCCAGCTTAATGTTCCAGAATATACATATGCTACAGGAAGGATAGAAAGAGGGGCGAGAGAGGAGGGTGAGTAGTGTCTCTGATAAGGCTGTACTTAGGGAGGATATTCCTGGGAATACATCCAGGGAAATTACTTGGGTGGAATTGAGAAATAGAAAAGGGATGATCACCTTATTGGGATTGTATTGGGGTCAGATTTTCACAGGTGTTAGAACACGGGGTAAGACCCTCTGCTAATTTTTAAACCCGACACAGAAGCTCACCTCGCGCCATAATCTGTTAAATTTTGACAGGCAAAGGACTATCGCCAGAGGTTACTATTTAAAGTAAAAATTAACAATTTTATTCGTTAAGTCCAAAAGAGAACATTAAACAACTATTTACAACTCCTTTCTCTGAAACCTATCTTTTACTTCCCACTCTACAATACTGGTTTGATAAATTCCCTCAAATTTACAGCAAAAATCGATTTCAAACCCAGGTATAATCTTCGGATGTTGAACTTTCTCTGTAGATTTCCCCTAGATCGACGTTGGTGTCCTGCTGCACAAATTTCTTGTAGACAGCTATCTTTCAGAGAACTGTTCTGGTAGCAGTCTGTTTGTTGGTGCCTTGGCAGTTCTCCTTCTAACTGTTCAAAATATCAGGTTTTATACCCAAAAACATCAGATCATTTCATTGGTTTGATGTCATCAAAACAGTAAATTCAAATTCAATTGGATTTTGGTATCTTATGGCATAATTTAAACTGATTGGCCAAATTCCAATTTGTTGTGTACCATGGCAACTCAGTTGCACTATTGGTTTCACAGTCAAATGTTACATTTTAAATCCTTGCAGCACACTCTGTGCCTCTTTAAGGCCGTGCCAGCTGCCAGTCTCTCTTAAAGGTACAGTACACACCTATAACTTCGTAACACAGGTAACGGGACGGCTGGAAAATGGGGAGCCTTCAAAAATGAGATAATGAGAGTCCAGAGATAGTATCTTCCTGTTAGGGTGAAAGGCAAGGCTGGTAGGCAGAGGGAATGCTGGATGACTCGAGAAATTGAGGTTATGCTTAAGAAGTAGCAGTAAGCATATGTCAGGTATAGACAGCAGAAATTGAGTCAATCCTTAGAAAAGCATAAAGGAGTATGAGGGAAATCAGGAGGGCAAAACGGGGCCATGAAATAGCTTTGGTAAATAGGGTTAAGGAGAATCCAAAGGATTTTTACAAAGACATTAAGGACAAAAGGGTAACTAGGGAGAGAATAGGGCCCCTCAAAGATCAGCAAGACAGCTTATGTGTGGAACCACAAGAGATAGGGGAGATACTAAACGAGTATTTTGCATTAGTGTTTACTGTGCAGAAGGACATGGAAGATATAGATGGTGACATCTTGAAAAATGTCCATATTACAGAGGAGGTGGTGCTGGTTGTCTTAAAATGCATAAAAATCCCCAGGACCTGTTCCGGTGTACCATAGAACTCTGTGGGAAGCTAGGGAAATGATTGCTGGGCCCCTTGCTGAAATATTTGTATCATCGATAGTCACAGGTGAGGTGCTAGAAGACTGGAGGTTGGCTAATGTTGTGCCACTATTTAAGAAAGGAGGTAAGGAAAAGCCATGGAATTATAGACCAGTGAGCCTGACATCAGTGGTGGGCAAGTTGTTGGGGGGAATCCTGAGGTAGGATTTACATGCATTTGGAAAGACAGGACTGATTAGGGATAGTCAACATGGCTTTGTGCATGGGAAATCAAGTCTCACAAACTTGATAAAGTTTTTCTGAAGAAGTAACAAAGAAGATTGATGAGGGCAGAGCAGTGGATGTGATCTATATGGACTTCAGTAAGGCGTTCGACAAGGTTCCGAATGGGTGACCGGTTAGCAAGGTTAGATCTCATGGAATACAGGGAGAATTAGCCATTTGGAAACAGAACTCGCCTGAAGGTAGAAGACAAAGGATGGTGGTGTAGGGTTTCTTTTCAGACTGGAGGCCTGTGACCAGTGGTGTGCCACAAGGATCAATGCTGGGTCCATTGTTTTTTTTCATTTATATAAATGATTTTGATGTGAATACAGGAGCTATAATTAGTAAGTTTGCAAATGACACCAAAATTGGAGGTATACTGGACAGCAAAGAAGGTTATCTCAGACTACAACAGATCTTGACCAGATGGGCCAATGGGCTGAGGAGTGACAGATGGCATTTAATTTAGATAAATGTGAGTGCTGCATTTTGGAAAGGCAAATTACAGCAGGACTCATACACTTAATGGTAAGGTCCTGGGGAGTGTTGCAGAACAAAGAGATGTTGGAGTGCATGTTCATAGCTTCTTGAAAATGAAGTTACAGATATATAGGATAGTGAAGGAAGAGTTTGGTATGCTTTCCTTTAACAGACAGAGCATTGAGTATAGAAGTTGTGAGGTCATGTTGCTGCTGTACAGAACATTGGTTAGGTCTCTTTTGGAATATTGTGTGGTCTCCCTCCTATCGGAAGGATGTTATGAAACTTGAAAGGGATCATAAAAGATTTACAAGGATGTTACCAGGGTTGGAGGATTTTAGCTGCAGGAAGAGGCTGAATAGATTGGGGCTGTTTTCCCTGGAGAGTTGGAGGCTGAGGGGTGACCTTATAGAGGTTTATAAAATCATGACGGGAATGGATAGGGTAAATAGACAAGGTTTTTTGCCCTGGGCTGGGGGGTGTCCAGAACTAGAGGGCATAGTTTTAGGGTTAGGGGAAAAATTAAAAGGGACTTATGAGACAACATTTTCATGCCGAGGGTGGTGCATGTATGGAATGAGCTGCCAGAGGAAGTGGTGGAAGCTGGTATAATTACAACATTTAAAAGGCATCTGGATGGGTATATGAATAGGAAGGTGATAAACAGTGAGGAGAGTAATAGCAGGCACCAGATGAACATAGAATGATGGGCAACATGGACAGGCATAAGGCAGATATAATTTAAAATGCAGACACATTTTAGAGGAGACAAATATAGATACAGAATTCTGGAGCAGGAACCGTCAGGTTCTTGAGCAGATTTACATAAGAATTGAAGAGGTATTGGAGTGTTTTAAAAAGTGGTCAAATCCCTGGATCTGGATGTTGTGGGAAATGAAGGAGGAAACTAGGAGGTTCTGACCCAAACTTTTAATCCCTCACTGGCCACAGGGGAGGTGCCAGAGCACTAGAGGAGAGCTAATATGGTTCCACTTTTCAAGAAGGCAATAGGGATAAAACAGGGAATTACAGACCAGTGAATCTCATAACAGTGGTAGGGGAACTATTGGAGAAAATTCTGAAGGTGAGAATTAATCTTAACTTGATCAGGGATAACCAGTGACAATCAGAGATAATGCCTAACAAAGTTGATTGAATTTTTCAGAAGATGTGACCAAGGGTGTAGAAAAGAGTAGTGTAGCTTATGTAAATTTCAGCAAAACCTCTCAATGTCCCACATAAAAGACAGACAAAGCACGTGGTATCCAGGGTAACATGGAATAATTGATCCTAAATTGGCTTAGTAATAGTAGATGGAGATTGGTGAGAGAAGACAGACACAACTTAGTGTTGGCATAATTTTTGGGTCACCTCCAGCAAGGGGAAAAGTTGAGAAGGAGATTGTTCAAGCTAATCACACCGTGTAGAACCGAACCTATGCTGTTGACATCACTCTGCATCACAAACCAGCCATCAGACAACTGAGCTTACCAAACCCAAATAAAAGATTATTTTCTGCATGCATGGTGTTTCACAATTCAGTTTATCTTCATAAAACATTGGTCTGTTTTTTTTCTCTCTAGTTATGTCTTACACATATATACTTTACAGATTAATCTGGCACCACATACAAATCAGTAACCTTGACCAGAGGCTTCACCAGCTGACAAGAAAACATGACAAACTTGTCCTTAAACTTTTTTTCAAAATTATTTCATAGGACAATGGACATTTGTTACTCATCCCTAACTGATCCTCGAGAACCTGCCTTTTTGAAGGATGCATTCCATCTCATATGGGAATGTCAATATAGTTCTCAAGCCAGAATGGTATGTGGTTTGCAGGGGAACTTGCAGGTGATGATGCTACCATGCATTTGCAGCCCTTCTCCTTCCAAGTAGCACAGGTTATAGGTTTGGAAAACACTATTGAGCCTTATGAGATCATGCAGTGCATGGTGTCTATCATATATACAGCTACCAGAAAGCACTGGGGATTGAGGAAATGAATGCTTAAGCTGGTGGATGGGTGCCAGTAAAGTGGCTGCTTTCTCCTGAAATGATTATTTGCCAGGAAATTTTGCTAGGGGCTGCTTGTATCACATTCAATCAAATAATGTATTTACGTAAATAGCAGTGACTCCCCGCTCCCTCATGTTCAGCTCTTTTGACCATATTAGAACCAAGACTGTAATAAAGTCAGGAGCCAAGTGGCCCTGGAGAAACACAAACCGTGTCAGTTATTGTTGTTCAAGTGCCACTTGACATCAGTGTGGACTCTTTCCATTACTTTGATGATTGAGAGGAGGTTAATGAGGCAGCAATTAGCTAGGTTTGATTTACTTTACCTTTTTGTGGCTAACTAATCATTTTTTCCACATGTAGGATAGATGGCAGCATTGTAGCTGTACTGGAACAGTTTGGCTTGGGATACATCTAGTTCTGGAAGACATGCCTTCAGCAGTATTGACAAAATGGTGATACGGTCCATAGACTTCAGCTATTTCTCAATATTTTGAAGAGCGAAGGAAATTGGCTGAAAACTGGCCTTTGGGGAGACGGGAACCTCAGGAGACATGAACACGTTAAAACTTGTCAAGGCATTTCAAGGAATATGGAGCAAGGTTTGAAATTGAGCCATGCAAAGTGATCAGGCAAATGCCTGGATAAAAGAAAAGATTTTAAGGGTTGGGAACCAAACGAAATCAGAAACAAAATCAGAAATTGCTACAAAAACTCAGCAAGTCTTGCTACGTCTGTGGGAAGAAATCAGTTAACGTTTTGGGTTCAAGGACCCTTCTTCAGAACAAAATGTTAACTGTGACCTCTCTCTGCATGAGTTGCCAGACATGCTGAATTTTTCCTTTAAAGTAAGGTTTCAAGGTATGTGTTTAAGGAGATAGAGAGGCAGAAACATTTAGGGAGGAAATTCTAGTGATGCTTACAGCATTACTATCGACTGGTACTACGGTGGCCAACAGCCCGGGCCACCTGGTTACCAGCAGCCGGGGACATCTAGTTACCAGGATGGCCAACAGCCCGGGCCACCCGGCGACCCGAGTGACCAACAGCCCGGGCCACCTGGTTACCAGGGTGACCAACAGCCCGGACTACCTGGCGACCCGGGTGACCAACAGCCCGGGCCACCTGGTTACCAGGGTGACGGGCTGGTTGCCTGGTGACGGCCAGGCAGAGGTAATGGCGCTCGCGCTGATCTTTACCTGCTGGCAGAGGTGGAGCGGGCGGTGATGGGATTGATGAAAGTTATAACGCACTCCATTACTTCGCCGGTCAGAAACACCGGGCCCCGCAGGAGTTTTGCCACCACCTCAATCATCTTGAGATCTTCGCTATTAATTCTTTAAAATTAATTTCCGCAGCACAATCCATTTAACCTCCATTAAAATAAATCATACTCTGTAAACATCCGCTGGAGAAGCGACAACGTAAAGTCATTGACGTTGCACATGCGCATTGGCTGGATTCTGTAGGGTTGCGACAACTGGTAAAACCTGGGGTGGGTTTCGGGGAGGCTGGAATTGGTAAACCCTGGAGTGGAGTTTCGGGAAGGCTGGAATGGGCAAACCCTGGAGTGGAGTTTCGGGGAGGCTGGAATGAGTAAACCCTGGAGTGGAGTTGCAGGGAGGCTGGAATGGGTAAACCCTGGAGTGGAGTTTTGGGGAGGCTGGAATGGGTAATCCCTGGAGTGGAGTCTCGGGGAGGCTGGAATGGGTAAACCCTGGAGTGGTGTTTCGGGGAGACTGGAATGGGTAATCCCTCGAGTGGAGTTTTGGGGCAAAAAAAACACAGATGCTGAAATCCAAGTAAACATGCAGGAGGCTGGAAGAACACAGCAATCTAGGCAACATCAGGAGGTGCAGAAGTTGACATTTAAGGATAACCCTTCATGTGGACACTCTGGTTACAAAGGCACAACAACGTCTCTTCTTCCTCAGGCAGCTGATAAAATTTGGCATGACGGCGAATACCCTTGCCAATTTTTATAGGTGCGCTATCAAGAGCATTCTGTCTGGATGTATCACTACCTGGTATGGCAACTGTAACATTCAAGATCTGAGACGGTTACAGAGAATGGTGAACTTGGCTCAGACAATCACAAAGGCCAACTTCCCATCTATAGAATCCATCTACCAGGCCCACTGTCAAGGAAAGGCCACCAGCATTCTCAAAGATCTATTCTTTCTGGCAATGTTTTTCTACAACCTCTACCATCAGGGAGAAGGTACAGAAGCCTGAACACACGCACCAGCTGGTTTCAAAACAGTTGCTACCCTACTGTTGTTAGAATACTGAATGGACTCACAAACTCTTAACATTTGCCTGTACCTGGGTTTTTGTTTTTGCTGCTGTTTACCTATTATTTACTATCTATGCTACTTAACTATGTGTTCTGCCTGTAATCTCGCAAGACAAAGCTTTTCACTGTCCCTCGGTACACGTGACAATAAATTCAATTCAGTTCAACCCTTCTTCAGGACTGGGAATGGTTGGGGGCGGGGTGCTGCAGATAAAGGAGGTGGGGGATGGGTGGTGAAATGGGGATAGATGAAGATGTGGTGACCAAACATAAACTTAGGGAATGGTTCGCATTGTAGCCGGCTCCACAAGGGAACGACCTGACTTCCCAGTCACTGCCGATTTCAATTCCCCTTACCAGTCCCTTTCTGACATGACCATCCTTGGCTTCCTCCATTGCCACAAAAAAACACAGTTCCTATTGGAGGAACAACACCTTGACTTCTACCTGGGCACCCTACAGCCTGGAGGACTCAACGTAGAGTTCTCCAATTTCAAATAACCAACCTCCCCATCTCCCAACTCCCTTCCCAACACTTCCCCTCCTTCCTGCCACCAACTGTATTCATTCTTCCCATTGACCAAACAGGTTGTACCCTCTACCTTTCTTCACCTATCTCTACTTCACCACCCTGCCCCACCTCCCCCTTTATCTGCAGCTCCCCCCACACTCACCCCAAGTCCTGAAGAAGAGTTACACCCAAAATGTTGGCTTCTGTACCTCCTGATGCTGCCTGGTTTACTGTGGCATTCCAGGGAGCTGGAATGGGTAACATCAGGAGTGGAGTGTCAGGGAGAGACAAACAAAACCCAGCAGATGCTGGAATCCAAAGTCGACAAGAAGGAGACTGGAAGAACAGAGGAGTTGGAGGTGGCACGTGAAAACAAGGGCAGCCATTAAGTCATACAGCATGGAATCAAACCCTTCGGTCCAACCAGTCAACGCTGACTATGTTCCCAAACTAAACTAATCCCATTTGCGTGCACTTGGTCTATATCCCTCCAAACCTTTCCAAATGTCTTTTAAACATTGTAACTGTACTGCATCCACCATATTCTCAGATAGTTCATTCCACACACTGCTCTCTGTTTAGTAAAAGCCTGCCAACCCTTGCTCAAACTGAGGCTGCTTAAGTCAGGCAGGTAGACTTTAAGGTTGAGGGAAAAATCAGTCGGTCACCCTTTTAGGGCAGGAATGTTTGAGAGAAGGTATTTGTTTGCTTCCCTCAAGGGTCCCACTTCCACATGAGGTGTTCAACCCCAGCATTCCCCCCACCCCACCCCAGCCAGCTGAGGCATCAGTATTTTTCCATGAAAAGACAGTTCAATGTACTCTGGGTGAGGACCTTGATGTCCATCACACAAAGAATATCTCAGCAGTACCACTACTGACTGAGCAGGTTGAATCCTAAGGGACAACACTGCTAGACCAGGTATATGGCAAGTAGTGAGAGAACAAACTTGAGGGAAAAATCTACGTCATTTCATACTCACCAATCTGCCTGTTACAGAATCATCCATCCATGGTCGTATGAGAAAGAGTAATCATCACACATCTTCATATCAAGACACCCTCCAGCATTTTGTGTGGTGTACTGTGTTAAAGAGACAGATTTCAAATAGATCCACCAATTCAAAATTGGGTGCCCATGAGGTGCCTTGAGCTATCATAATCTACAGCTTCATGGCATAGCAAATCTTCTGCTCGATGTTACGACACAGGGTAAACTCTCCTGCTTAATTTAAAATTAGCCGCACAGAAAAGATTTATCCTTTGCAGTAATCTGTAAAAATTCGATGGCCAAGAATGATTTAAAGTAAAAATTAACAATTTTATTTCCTAAAGCATAACAGAGAATAATTAGCTAACAACTATGTACAGGTCCTTACTCTAACCTACCTTTTATCTTCCCTTCTATAATACTAGTCTGATAAAACTCACAATTAAGATTTACAAAACAACACTCATTACAAAACCAGGCAGCTGTAGGTTCTTGTCTTCAGATCTTCCTGTGTCTTCTGTTCTCCTTGTTAGGAATTTCTGCGTCCCAGGTTACTGATCGAAAAGTACTTTTAAGAGAGAGATTTTTTCCAAGCAGTCTGTTATATGCTAGGACTTGGCAGTTATCTCGTTGATTTTAACCCTACTGCGAATCCTCTTGCAAGGATGCCTGCCTTGAAGAAGTTTTCCTCCTCTCTCTACAAGAATCTCAGGGAGTCTCTCTCTCACTGCAACTCCCAGGTCATTTCATCAGCCCTGAAGCTCCACGCTTCAGGCTCTCTGCCTTTATTCCTGATGAAGGGCTTTTGCCCGAAACGTCGATTTTGCCTGTCCTCAGATGCTGCCTGAATTGCTGTGCTCTTCCAGCACCACTGATCCAGAAGAAGGTTTCCAGCATCTGCAGTCATTGTTTTTACCTTTTAGTTCTCATCTCAACTGTTCAATTTTCCCTGGTTTATACCCCAGAGCATCAGATTGTGTCATTGGCTTTTAAGATTGTCAATATAATCAATTCAAACTTGATTGGAAATTAGTATTTTTTCGGGGCTAATTTAAATTAATTGGCCAACTTCAAATTTTTGTCTCCAGGCAATGAACTAATTGAGTTGTTCGAAACAGTATTACATACATTGTTGCCTTATTGAGAACACTTGGTGCTTTGTCCTGTAGTTCTGCTGCTTTTAACTCTTTTAAAGGTACACCCACATCTTCATAACATCTACTATTACCATTAAATGACAAATCAACCCTGGGGTTCTATACTGAATACATTTGACAGGTTCCTCTCCATGCAAACACCCTATTAGGTGTCTCTTAAATTTTAAATTCTCTAAATCTTAAATTCTGTCCTAGGACACAAAACCTGAAGATATTTTCTGGCTGTTATTCTGACCGGCTTTGTGACTAGTGATGCTGGAACTGTTGTCCTTCAGCTCTCTGAAGTAGACAGGCAGGAGGTGGAGAAGTCGATATTTCGGGTGTAACCTTTCTTCAGGACTGGGGGTGGGTATAGGGGGAGCTGCAGACAAAGGGGGTGACGGGGGCAGGATGGTGAAGTGGGGATAGATGAAGACAAGTAGAAGCTCTGACCTGGTTGGTCAACGGGAGGAATGAATTCGGTTGGTGGCAGGGAGGAGTGGAAGGGAGGGGGAAGGGCTGGGAAGGGAGGTTACTTGAAAATTAGAGAACTCAATGTTGAGTCTTCCGGGCTGTCGGCTGCCAAAGTGGCAGATGAGGTGTTGTTCCTTCAATTTGCCGTGTAGTTCGTTGTGGCAATGGAGGAGACCAAGGATGGTCATATTGGAAAGAGAGTGGGAAGGGGAATCAAAATGGGTGGTGACTCTGAGGTGCAATATCCACCTCAGTGAGGGGAGCTGAGGCGAAGGGAAGGGAGGGGAGAGGAAGGGATGAATCCTGTCTCCAATCAGTTAGCATCCTTTGGAGCTGTTGGCTGTCGGGCTACAATGGTCAATGGAGATGTATTTCCAACAGACTCTGAGTGTGTATTGTTAGGCTGAAAGCACCTAATGAGTTCTTGAAGATCTGATCACAATAAATACAAGAGGACATGTGCTTTTAAACACATATCAAATTTATTAGCTTAATTGACTTATTGTATATCCAAATAGCTATCTATTAGTTTCAAATACTTTATACATATGCAAACAAATATGTCTTACTGCCTTCTGCACAATGGGAACAGGCACTTGGAGCACTATTTCATGGCAATAGTCACAGAGTCATAGAGATGCACAGCACAGAAATAGACCCTTCAGTCCAACTTGTTCATACCAACCAGATATCCAAACTTAATCTAGTCCTATTTGCCAGCACTTGGCCCATATCCCTCCAAACCCTACTTATTTATATACTGATCCACATGCCTTTTAAGTGCTGTAATTGTACCTCCAATACTTCCTCTGGTAACTCATTCCATATGCAACCATCCTCTGTGTGAAAATGTTGCTCGTTAGGTACCTTTTATATCTTTCCCCTCTCACCCTAAACTTATGCCCTCTAGTTCTGGATTCCCCCACCCCAGGGAATAGACCTTGCCAACTTGTCCAAGCCATGCCCTCATGATTTTATAAACCTCTATAAGGTCACCCCTCAGCCTCCGGCGGTCCAGGGAAAACAGCCCCAGCCTATTTAGCCTCTCCCTATAGCTTATATCCTCCAACCCTGGCAGCATCGTTGGAAACCTTTTCCGAATCCTTTCAAGTTTTACAACATCCTTCCGATAGGAAAGAGACCAGAATTGCACGCAATATTCCAAAAGTGGCCTAACCAATGTCCTGTACAGCCATAACGTAACCTCTCAACTCCTGTACTCAATGCCCTGACCAATAATGGAAAGCATACCAAACACTGCCTTCACAATCTACTTTCAAGGAATTATGAACCTTCAGTCCAAAGTCTCTTTCTTTAGCAACTCAGGATCTTACCATTAAGTATATAATTTCTGCTCTGATTTGCTTTTATAAAATGCAGCAGCTCACATTTATCTAAATTAAAATCCATCTGCCACTCCTCAGCCCATTGGCCTATCTGATCAAGATCCCATTGTACTCCGAGGTAATCTTCTTTGCTGTCTACTATATCTGCAAACTTATGAACCATACCTCCTGTATTCACATCCAAATCATTTATATAAATGACGAAAAGTAGTGGACCCTGCACAGATTCTTGTGGCACACCACTGGTCACAGGTCTCCAGTCTGAAAAGCAACCCTCCACCACTACCCTCTATCTTTACCTTCGAACCAGTTTTGTATCCAAATGGCTAGTTCTTCCTGTATTCCATGAGATCTAACCTTGCTAACTAGTGTCCCATGAGGAACTTTGTTGAATGCCCTACTGAAGTCCATACAGACCATATCAACTTCTCTGCCCCCATCAATCCTCTTTGTTACTTCTTCAAAAAATTTAAGTTCATGAGACATGATTTCCCGTGCACAAAGCCACGTTTACTATCCTTGCCTTTCCAAATACATATAATTTTAGTCCCTCAATTCCCTCCAACACTGAAGTCAGGCTCACCGGTCTATAGTTCCCTGGCTTTTCCTTACCACCTTTCTTAAATATTGGCACCACATTAGCCAAACTCCGGCACCTCACCTGTGACTATCGATGATACAAATATCTCAGCAAGGGGCCCAGCAATCACTTCCCTAGCTTCCCACAGAGTTCCAGGGTACACCTGTTCAAGTCTTGGGGATTTATCCACTTTTTTGCGTTTCAAGACATCCAGCACCTCCTCCTCTGTAATATGGACACTTTTCCAGATGTCGCCATCTATTTCCCTACATTCTATATCTTCCATGTCCTTCTCCACAGTAAACACTGATGCATAATACTCAATTAGTATCTCCCCCATCTCCTGTGGCTCCATTCATAGGCTGCCTTGTTGATCTTTGAGGGACCCTACTCTCTCCCTTGTTACCCTTTAGTCCTTAAGTGATTATAAAATCCCTTTGGATTCTCCTTAACCTATTTACCAAAGCTATCTCAAGTCCCATTTTTACCCTCCTGATTTCCCTTTTAAGTATACTCCTACTGCCTTGTGCGGATTCACTGCTGTGTCAGGTAGCAGTGTAGGTTTCTTTCTCTCTCTCCCTCACTGACCATGTGGTTGCTGCCTTTTTCCTGCTTTTAAAAGTGCTGTTGTTTTGATCTTTTATCCCCAAAGTTCCAAAACAATGCAACAGCATATAAAACAGTAATTGCCGCTCTTGGAATTTGAGGAAATTACCTCCAACTCCTTAAATACCTCAAAAAAAGGAACAGCTCTTATAGCCACAATTTTTTTTCCCATCCTCCATCTTGCATTACCCAGAATCCTTCTCACGAACCTCAGCCTAATGTTTAAAATGCAGTGAAAACTTTTCAATTTAACTGCCCATTAAAAGAAAGTAAGACCCACATTTGAGTCTTCAAATCTTTCCAGAGTAAAATATTTGGAAAGGATAACTTTCTATGTGTAGCCACTATTATAATGTTGGAAAGATGGCAATCAACTTGCACACAGTAAGGTTTCACAAACAGCAATGTGATAATGACTCAAATCTATTTTTGAGGGATAAATATTGACCAGGATAACTTACCTGCTCTCCTTTGGTAAAGTCCAATAGGATATTTTACATCTCAACTCAATCTTTCTTTCATTCTCTTAACGTCCCTGAGTTTTGTTTTCCCTCTTTGCCTAATTTTACTTATTCTCTGTTTCCTTCCCAGTTGTTTCTGTTTCTTTCTTTCTTTCAATCTTAAATCTAATTAGTTAACTCAATAGACTTTTGCTCGTATCATTCATCACTGTCCCAGATTCCCCATTGACTTTGCCAAACAGTTACCAACTTGTTGTTAGTGTTACATCAATTTGTGTTATAAAATCTCGAGTGGATAGTTGAAGAAAAAGAAAACTCTAGTAAAGGGGCATGCCGAGAGATGCCCCACACTGGCAAATTCTAGACCAAGTTGATACAAAAGCAACAGTGAACCAAATATTTGTGCATTATCACATGCAATTATAGTGGTGTCGGTTAGCCTAGTTGGCTGCCTTGTGATGTTAATAGTACAGGTTTAATTCCTGCTCTGGCTGAGGTTATCATGAAGTTCTGTCTTCTCAACCTCATACCCTACCTCAGGTTAACTTCATTACCTGTTATCTCTCTCTCTAACAAGACATTGGGTCTGTGACAATTTTACCTTTATCTCAATCAACTGTACTTGTGATAATTAGGTTATAATTAGCGCCAATAGATTGTGAAAAGATTTGTGGGCAGTAAACTCAATGCTTTTAATAAGATTCTTTGAAAAATGGTATTATTACGATATCTCTGTTAATTCTTCAGTGTCAATAACACTATATAACTCTGATAGTGGTCAAATTGGCAGCAGGGAGAGCATAAAAGCTGAAAATGATCATACAAATTAACTATTATATCTAGTTACATCACAGTATAAATTTGCTATAAATTCTGTGTGTTAGGATTGAGCCCTCCACTACCACCTGATGAAGGAGCGACGCTCTGAAAGCTAGTGTGCTTCCAATTAAACCTGTTGGACTATAACCTGGTTTTGTGTGATTTTTAACTTTGTACACCCCAGTCCAACACCGGCATCTCCAAATCATGACTATTATATCTAAGCATTGATTCAATCTCTAAATAGAATTATAAAGTACTTTCATGATTTATTCCATCTGAACTTCTATGAGGTTATTGCTAGGTAATCAATTTCACCGTCAATTTGCTAACATTTAATCAATAAATCTATTACTGAAAGTTTTATGAATTTAACAGTAGCAAGCTCATGATGCCCCCTGTTTAAATTGAAAGTGACCTACAATGAACTGCTGCATTGGTGGATATATAATAGTGGATCAATTGTTCAACACTAGGGAATTTAGAAATAATTCGTCAGTTTTCAAGAATTTATGCATAATATTTACTGGATTATCTCAACGTGTTGATTAAATTAGCTAATTCTGTGCTAATTTCATTTGACAGTCATCTGCTGTTCTCAAGGACATTTTATCCAACCATTGAGAATAGGATCTGCAAACATCAGCTCAACATCAAAAGACAAATGGTAGTAATAATGTTCACCATTTATTTGTTTAAGGACAATAAGGTCTGTGACACACACCAGTTCACTGGTGGTCATTTTATTTATTTTGAAGATACATTTGAGTAGATTATAGGTCAGACAGACTATCACCTGCTGTTAACAGATACAGTCAGATATTAAGCATTGTCAATTATTTGTAACAAACTATAAGTAGGATAGGCACATATCCATTATGCAATTTAAATTAACCAACTGCAATAGTACCTCAGTTAAAATTAGGTGATTCAATTATTTAATGCTTCTATTTGTTATAAAAATGTTTGCAAATAGCTTAATGAGGACCAAACCAAAATATCTTCACATATTTCTGGATACTGTCCACAATAAGGCAGATTGGAATTTAAAATTAACACGTATAGTCAGTAACAATTTCAAATTTTGTTGTGTACAACCAACTCTTTACTCAGCAAATGAAAGGACAGTTGTGATCTTCACAAATACACCAAAATCTTGAAATAAAATAACAAAGGAGGAAGTCAATCTTGAATCATTGTGTCTGTGATAGTTCTCTGAAAGAGTTAATTGATTATTTACTGCTTTACTGCTATTTCCCCATTGCCCAGAAATGTGTACTTCTCGAGTACCTATCTAATTCCTTTATAAAAATAATGAATCAACCTGCTTTTGCCATTCAATAAAAACTAAAAGAACTGCAGTTGCTGTAAATCAGGCACAAAAATAGAAGTTTCCCAAATAGCTCACCAGGCCTGGTAGCATCTGTGAAGAGAAATCAAAGTTAGTATTTGGGTCCAGTGACCCTTCATCAGAACTGATGGTCGCTAGGAAAATGTTAGTGTGTATGCAAAGATAGGGTGAGGGAGGGGGGTAAGGAGTAAACGATAAGTAGGGTTAGAGCCTAAAACAAGAGAAGAACAGTCGACAAACAAAGGAGTCAATAATGATCTGGTTGTAATGAGGTAGATAGTGGCTAACAATAGGTAGCATGTAATAGCAGACTATGTTCTGGTGTGTGTGGTAGGGGATTAGGTCATGGGGGAGTTCAGGCCCTAAAATTATTGAACTCGATATTGAATCCAGAGGACTGCAAGTTCCCCAAGTGGAAAATGAGGTGTTGTTCTTTCAGCTTGTTCCCTGACCAAAATCTCTGTCTGAGGCTTGCTGCAGTGCTCCAGTGAAGCTCAGTGCAAGCTGGAAGAGCAACGGCTCATTTTCCACTTGGGGGACCCTACAGCCATCTAGCCAACTGACAGACCTGGGTATATATGTGCACAGACCATTAAAAGTAATGGGTCAGATGAAGAGAACTGTTAATAAAGTATTTCATTTGATTTTGATTTGATTTATTATTATCATGTACTGAGATATAGTAAAAAGCATTGTTTTGCATACTAACCAGACAAATCATACCTTACGTGAGTACATCAGGGTAATAGTACAAAGTGCAGAATATAGTGTTACAGCTACAGAGAAGGTGCAGAGAAAGATCAACTCCAATATATGAGAGATCTGTTCATAACAGTGGGGAAGAAGCTGTTCTTAAATCTGTTGGTAAGTATTTTCAAACCTTTGAGTCTGCTGCCAGATGGAAGAGGGTGGAAGAGCGTATAACTGGGATGGGATATATCTTTGATTATATTGGCTGCTTTCCCAAAGCAGCAAGAAGTGTAGACAGAATCAATGTGATGAAGGCTGGTTTTCATGATGGACTGGGCTGTGTTCACAACTCGCTGTAATTTCTTGCAGCCTTGGGCACAGTAGTTGCCATACTAAGCTGTGATGCATCTGGATAGGATGCTTTCTAAATTGATAAAACTTATTGTTGACATGCCAAATTTCTTTAGCCTTCTGAGGAAGTAATGGCATTGGTGTGCTTTCTTGACTGTGGTGTCAATGTGGATGGACTAGGATAGATTGCTGGTGATATTTACTTCAAGGAAAGTGAAGCTCTCGATCTCCTCCACCTCAGCACCATTGATAGAGACACGGGTGTGTCCTCCACTCTTCCTGCTTCCTGAAGTCAATGACCAGCCCTTTCGTTTTGCTGACATTGAGGGAGAATGATCTTTACACCATTCAACTAAGCTGTATATCTCTTTCCTGTAATTTGTCTTGTTGCTGTATTCACATTAGATATTTGCTAGGTTTGATGCCTGTGTGGACAAGCCTTGGTTCACAATGGAAGAGTGGGCACTAGGTAGCAGAGGACTGATAACATTTATGAACTGTACCCGCCCATCAACTCCCTTATATGTCAGCAATTGCAGATGAAGAAAAGAAGGTGAAAAGCTGCCTGAAAGAATACAACAATATTTGTAATTGCTGGAATATGGGAGTCCATCCACTAGGATAGGAAAATGCAGCAGTATAGGAATCTTCCGGGAATGTAGTACTCTCAAGCTGGTTTCCAGTGCAAGTAATAACACAACAGGTACTGTAGTCCAGATCAAATCCATGGTACTGTGGGCAAATGATAGAACTACAGAAGCAGCAAAGTGGAAAAGTGCTTTTTTTTTATTCTTTAAGGGGATGTGGTCTTCACTGGCTGGGCCAGCATTATTGCCCATTCCTAGTTGCCCTTGAGAAAATGGTGGTGAGCTGCCTTCTTGAACTGCTGCAGTCCATTTGGTTTAGGTACACTCATGATGCAACTAGGGAGGGAGTTCCAGGATTTTGACCTGACGACAGTTCAGGGACAGTGATATATTTTCAAGTCAAGATTGTCTTGGACAGGAACTTGCCAGTAGTAGGGTTCCCAGGTGCTGATGCCCATGTCCTTCAAGCTGGTAATGATCATGAGTTTCGAACATGCTGGTGAATTTCCCTGGTACCTTGTATATGGTACACACTGCTCCTCCTGTGTATCAGTTGTGATGGGGGTTTTGTGGATGTGGTGTCAATTTCAAGCATCTGCTTTGTTTTGGTGTCGAGCTTCTTGAGTGTTATTAGAGCTGCACCCTGACTTGTGCCTTGCAGAGGATGAGCAGGCTTTGGGAAGTCAGATGATGAGTTATTTGCATAGTCCTCTTTCACATTGAGGATACCCTCCATCATGTAATATGTTATTATTACAATGCTGCACAGATTAGATTTCAAAAAGATCTAGCAACTTTCCACTTTGCTGCTCCTGGAGTCCTGTCATTTTCCCACAGTGCTGTGGATTTGATTTAGACTACAGTACCTGAGGTACTAGAAACCAGTTTGAAAGTACTACATTCCTGGAAAATTTCTATACTGCTGCACCTATCCACCCTGCTGGATGGACTCCCAATTACCATCGTCTTGGTCTCGAGCTGCAAAATATTTAACCACAATCTGTAACCTCATGGCTCACCATATCCCCAACTTTACCATTATCATCAAGCCAGGGCGTCAATCCTAGTTCAATGAAAAATGTGGGAGGGCATTCCAAGAGTGGTGTCATACCTACATAAAAATGAAGTATCATTTTATTCTCTAGAATGGAAGGATAAAATGATGACCAAAGTCTTCACCAACACAGAGGGTTTTACGATTAAGATTTTGAAAATATTGGGATGGAGAGAAAACGGCACAAGGCCTAGATTTGCTAATGTTAGACTTTATTATCTCTCACTAGAGCATATAGCATCTCTACATGACAATTCTAGGAAATTGGGTAATGAGTGCGGAAGGTGCATATAGTCACTGGTCGACTGGGGAAGGCAGAGTAGTCCTTTTGGAGTAATGAAGTAATGGTAAACCTCACTGCTTTGATTTTCTCAGATTTTTCCATGTGATTCGGTCTGCTTTTCATCAAGGAGAATTATGTTGAAGCTGTACAGGACATTGGTGAGGCCTCTTCTGGTGTGTTGTGTCCAGTTCTGGTCACCCTATTATAGGAAGAATATTATTAAGCTGGAGATGAAATTTACCAGAGATTTACCATGAGCCCTTCTTCTTTCCTGAAGAAGGGCTCATGCCCAAAACGTTGATTCTCCTGCTCCTTGGATGCTGCCTGACCTGCTGCGCTTTTCCAGCAACACATTTTCAGCTTTTACCAGACTGTTGCCAGGAATGGAGGGGTTTAAATTATGGGGAGAGGCTGGATATGCTGGGACATTTTCACTGGAGCAAAGGAGGTTGAGGGGTGATATTATAGAGGTTTATAAAGTTACAAGTATTAGCATCATAGAGCTGTACAGCTCAGAAACAGCTGTCACACTCGGCCATGCCAACCAGATATCCTAACCTAATCTAGTCCCATTTGCTAACATTTCATACAGTCATAGAGATGTACAGCATGGAAACACACCCTTTGGTCCAACTTGTCCATGCCGACCAGATATCCCAACCCAATCTAGTCCTACCTGCCAGCACCCGACCCATATCCCTCCAAACCCTTCCTATTCATATATCCATCCAGATGCCTTTTAAATGTTGCAATTGTACCAGCCTCCACCACGTCCTCTGGCAGCTCATTCCATACATGTACCACCCTCTGTGTGAAAAAGTTGCCCCTTAAGTCTCTTTTATATCTTTCCCCTCTCACCCTAAACCTATGCCCTCTAGTTCTAGGCTCCCCCATCCTAGGGAAAATACCTTGTCTATTTATTCTATCCATGCCACTCATGATTTTATAAACTTCTTTGAGGTCAGCCCTCAGCCTCCAATGCTCCAGGGAAAACAGCCACAACCTGTTCAGCCTCTCCCTACAGCTCAAATCCTCTAATTCTGGCAACATCCTTGTAAATCTTTTCTGAACCCTTTCAAATTTCACATCATCCTTCCTATAGGAGGGAGACCAGAATTGAACACAGTATTCCAATAGCGATGAATGGCAGGTGTCATTTTCCTAGGGTGGAAGATTTCAAGATTAAGGGATATACTTTTAAGATGAGAGGAGAAAGATATAAAAAGGCATGGGGACTTTTTTTTTACAGAGAGAATGGCTCATGTGTGGAATAAGTCCAAAGATGTGCAGGTTAGGTGAATTGGCCATGCTAAATTGCCCGTAGTGTTAGGTAAGGGGTAAATGTAGGGGTATGGGTGGGTTACGCTTCGGCGGGTCGGTGTGGACTTGTTGGGCCGAAGGGCCTGTTTCCACACAGTAATGTAATGTAATCTAATCTAATCTAAACCACAGGTAGGTAATACTAATTTAATTTAAGATTATGGTTGGCATGGCTGGTTGGACAAAAGGGTCCATTTCCGTGCTCAATGACTATCTAAATAATTATAGGTGTTAACAATGCCAGCTTTTTATAATAACAGTTAGACAAATGATTCCATTGACTTATATGGGAAATGAGTGGTTGATTTCTGCTTCTACAAAATCCAATGTCCATCTCAATAGAAGCATTATACTCAGAGCAACAAAACATCAAGACCAATCATAAACTGACATAAATAAATTTATTAATATATTATAGAATAGCATCATACTTACAACAGGAATATTTACATTTTAAATAACACCTAAAAAACCTATTATTGATAGATAGGTTCCAACACAATAATTTCTTGAACAGTAAAACAAGAAAGAAATGATACCATAGCACCGTTTTGTTGACCATGGCTACTCTGAACAATTCCCCATGTGCAATACTGCATGAATATACCATTGCAACACTCCCTTATTGCCCAGCCTTCTAGCTGATGCAATAAAATAAAAACATGATAACCATTTCACACCAATCAACCCACCTACTATGATCGGACTTATATGCCTCACAAAAAAGGTGCACTAAAAAAAACCTACCACAGGCAGACCCACTACCCTCTCATATATTCCTATTTAATAATAAAAGAATTGTAGTGTATTGGAAATAATGGTAGCATTCCACTGAAGATAAACCACAATAGATTCTGCACATTAACTCAGTCATTGGCAAGAATAATATCCCTGTATTTCCCAAGACAGTACCAAACACATTCATGTGTTTCCAGTTTATGAATATACATTGTTAGGTAACAGTCCAAATAATACCATGTTGAAGAATATCACTGGCAGCAGCAGGTATCCCAATGGTAGCAGCTGAGAGCCATCTGAGAGTAATTGGTAATATTTGTGATCTTCCTTTAAGTCTCTTCTAATATCTGATGTAGAAAGGAAAGGAAATGAAATGTTAAGCACACAGAACTCAATCTTCAAGCCTGAACATCAAATTGAAGAAATCCTGATGTGTAACATTCTGGCTTGTCTTACTTCAGTGCACCTTTGCACTTACATATTGGAGCCTTAGGTGAAAGGAGTTCTAATCTGCAAATGTTATGCATTACTCTCGACAATTTATGTTTGCTTTCTGTCAACACTTCACCTGAGAGTTCAACAGAGGGTAAAGACTTGGTTGTTTGATCAAAGGTCTGGATTACATTTTTAATTAATTTGTAATTAGTGGAGTGTAAGGCCACCTACACGACCTACAAAATGTACGCTGATTTTCTAGGGTTCTTATTATTCTTTAAAAAAAACCTTCTGATCCTAATTTCCAGGCAAAGATGACGAACGTTAACTAAACCACCTTCTCGGACCAACATATGAATCATTTACAAAAGTAGGCCACCTGGCCTCTCAAGACTGCTCTACCTTTAATAAGATCATGGCTGATCTAATTATTCCACATTCCTGCCTTTCACTGATAAGCTCTCACCCCTTGCTTATCAAGGATCTTCCTACTTCTGCCTTAAAAACAGTGATGGACTCTGCTTACACCACTTTGAGGATGGGAGCTTCAAAGACTCATGATCTCCTGAGAGAATGTGCCCTGCCTTAAATGCGTCACCTTTTGTGGTGTTACCTAGTATGGTGATGTAACGTCCGAAAATGAACCTTCCAGCTCAGCGAGCAAACCTACATCCAGAACCTCAACCTGAGCTACAAATCTTCTCAAAACCTGCTGTGACTTCTTATTTTTAAACAGTGACCCTGATTCTAAATTCTCCCACAAAAGGAAATATTCCCTCCACACCTATCCTATTAAGAACCCTCATGAGCTCATATGTTTCAATGAAGTCACCTTACTCTTTTGAGCTCCCATAAATACAAGCCTAATCTGTCCAAGCAGTCCTCATTAGACAACTTGCCCATTGTCCAAACATCAATTACTCCAAATTATCTCAGATCCATTCTGTCTTTATCCAACATCCATGAACTTTACTGTGAATTGTAATTTAACTGAGTTGTAATCTTGACAGAAACAAAACATTGGTCAAATTTTTCCTCCTCAGTTTCAGAGATGCTGAAAACAATGTAGAACATTCACTTATACAGGAAGTGGCATATACCAAAAGGTATAATTTCCTCTTCAACAAAGGCCATGCTTTTAAAATCAGATTGAGTTATGTTCTTAAAATATTAACAAAAGATGTAAGAAATCTAAAGTTAAAAATAGAAAATGTAAAGAACCTCAAGATGAAGTATTCATATTAATGAAGTATTAAATTCTTTGTCTTTAATAAGAATTTGAAATTGCTTTCTTATTCTGCAGGTACAGAACTAACAAGAACACTTGTTTACTTCACCTTATTCTTTTGAGATGTAGGCATCAATAATAAAGCCAATCTTTGCTGCCCCTCTCTAATTGCCTTTGATCTGAGTAGCTTGCTAAGGTACTTTAAAGGACAGTTAAGACCCAACCATATTGTTGTGGGTCTGGAGTCATATGTAGGTCAGACCAGGTAAGGATGGCAGATTTCATATGAACAAGCAGCAGGAATAGGCCATTCAGTGCCTCAAACTCTTTCTGTCATCAATAAGGTCATGACTGACCTGATTGTAACCTCAAATACACATTCTCATCTGCCTTGATAAACTTTCACCCCTTACTTAACAAGAATCTACATGCCTCTGACTTAAAATATTCAAGGACCACTTTGTGAGGAAAAGAATTCTGAAGACACATGACCGTACATACAAGCAGTGGTAGAAGTTTGGAGCACTCTGCAACAAATGGCGACAAATTGTCATAAATTGTAAATTTGTCTTCAACAGATTCTTATTATCCTAAGTTATTATGAATGTATGAATTAGGAGCAGGAGTAGATCACTCAGGCCCTCGAGTCTCCTCCTCTATTCAGTAAGATCATGCTGATCTGATTATTCCACACTCTCAATAACTTTTCACTTCCTCCACTATTAAGCAATCAAAGGCAAGGATAAGTATATGGGGTTAGGTCATATATCAGCCATGATCTAATTGAAGAACAGCTGAGAGAACCTGAGAGAACAGGTCTACTCCTGTCCTTATGTTACTACCCCAAAAATAAATTTCATGTCAGCTGTCAAACACAAAAACAGCACTGGGTTTAGATTATGGGGGTCACAGCTTGAAATTGGTTTCCAGCACATTCTGTGCTTCTATGGGACACGGGTACACAGGATCCATAAGGTAAGTCAAGGATTATATATCAGCAATGACATTAACTTTTGTCTGATCAAGTAAGTGATAGCAGTGAGCAGTGTATTCTGTATTATCTACCTTTTGGATGCATTCGATCTTTCCACCTTAGATCTACTTTAATATTCCATGTCTTTATGTTTTCCAGCAGTGATTTTCTGAGCTGATACTTGGTGAGATTCCACACCATTGATACTTATTTGAAAGTTTCAGCCTTTGCTCTTGGTTCTAAATCCTTACTAGTGGAAGAATCATTCGGTCTCCATCATGTGAAGCCCTTTCATTATGTTATACAGTTCAATCAGTTAACATTTTAATCCTCCTTTCAACTCTTGTGCATAAAACCTGTTTACATGATTACTTGTTATGGGAAATTTCCATCATCTAAGGCATCTCCCTGATGAAAATTCAATGAACTTCCTCCAAGATCAATAATTTCTCCCACTGGGAGGGTGCTTAAAGGTAATAACTCCTCTAGAATCAAGCTGGAAGCTACGCTTTCTATTATTAACAGCTCTTTCACTTGTTCACTAGTGCCAAGCAACTTTGTAATTACATTAACCACCATATATACTCAAGTAATAGTCGATCTCATGTAAACGTTGACTCCCTATGTTTGGCCAAATAACCTGGAATTTTCCATATATCTCGTGTAAAGGTCAACCCCAGTTCTTCACAGATAACAGATCAATGCTTATGAGTCAGTGTGCAGGCTGTCACATTCCGCTCCAGCTTTCCAGTCTGCCGGTTGGTGTGCTCTGCTCCCAATCTTCTAGTCTGCTAGCTGTTTTTGTTCCACCCCGGGTTTTCAAAATTACCAAAATTCATCTTTTTTTCTCTTTATTCATTTAGAGAATTGGGCTTCTGCTAATGATATGATATGAATTTTGACAGGCATGAATTTCAGCCCCTCAAAAGTAGTATTCATGTAATAGTGGATGCCATAAATTTAAAAAGTAGTCAAAAAATTTCACTATTACTCAAGTATATATGGCATTTATTTTTATGCATATGAGAAAAGGCTCAAAATTGCTGATCCAGGAAGATCCTTTCTAATAGCACTGTAGGTGTTCCTACACCCCAAGGACAATATGAAGATGGTTCACTACCATCTTCTCCTTTTGAAGAGCCTATGCTCGAAACATCGATTCTCCTACTCCTCGGATGCTGCCTGACCTGCTGTGCTTTTCCAGCGCTGCATGTTTTGACCTCACCATCTTCTCAAGAACGACTAAAGATGGGTAACAAATATTGGTTTGCGAAGCAATGCCCACATCTCATAAATGACTAATAAAAAAAAATCAGGGAAATGATGCTTGTTTATTATTGCCATTACAACAGGATTTTATACTGCAATTTCTACAAGGCCCCTGTTACAAGACATTGCATATTTCTTACCACAGTTATCTTGTGATCCTTGAATGCAGTGCAAGATTCCAAAGCTACATCTACACCAAGTACAATTTTTGGGTACCCATGCTCCTTCAGGAATACTGCCACAATTCCTGTCAGAGATAAAAATGGAAACCATTCAGGAAACTATAACCACATACACATAATTATTAGATACAAGATAAAGGCTACTTCTCAAGAAATAAGACTTTAACTTGCTACCACATCACCACCCCCAACTCCCAGAAGCCTGATACATCCTGAACTGTGAAGTGATTCACACTTGGTATGAACTTGGATAGTCCTCACCCATATTGCATTATTAATACATGAATCTAGTCAGCAAAAATCCTAGAAAATCTAATCCTGGAACTCCCATTCTAACAGCACTATAAGTGTTTGTACACACAAGGATTTAGTGGTTCATGAAGGTAGCGCACCACCAATCTCTCAACAGCAATTAGAGACGGAGAAAGTGAGGACTGCAGATGCTGGAAATCAGAGTCAAAAAGTGTGGCATTGGAAAAGCTCAGGCAGCATCCAAGGAGCAGAAAAGTCAATGTTTTGGGCATTTCATCAGCAATTAGAGATGGGCAACAAATATAGTCCAAGGTTTTCCTTAGGTAAAGACAAATAGTAGCAAATTAAATGTTGATCAGATAATTCAGCTCAAACCTGGACTTTGAAGTCTGTTCCCTTTATTCACTGGGCCAAAACCAACCAGGCTATTGATAGAATCACATATGATCTCATTAAATTTACTGAGATTAACCTTTAATGGTATAATCAATATGTTTTACAAGAGATTTTTCAAAAAAATAAACATATTAATAATAGCAAATGTTATGTTGCATTTACATGGAGAATAAATGGAATAACATCAGATAGCGAGGATCCCAGGACTAAGGGTCCCTAACTCAATAGAACTTAGTATAAAACCAGGCATCCTTCACATTTGAATGGTTGAGTATAATTTTGAAATGCTTTCTCCTGGAATATGTAACGTATGTGGTTGTTAATCATTTAAGATTTACCGAACTGACCAAACTTCAGACTTTACATTGACAATAAATATTGACAAGTTGGTCCATTGTGGAAGAAACTCTAACTATGTCTGATACTCTGTGTGAGGTACCAGTGTGTGTTTTGCTCCTGAACTTACGGGGTCATCCAAATAGACACATTCCAATGTTACTCACTTATCATACAAACCTGAGGGGGTGGAAGGGAGTAGTCACTGAATAAGCAGCATGGATCAGAACTATATTTTTGCCAATCATTTAACTTTTTAAAATTTATTGAAATATTTTATTTCATAAACTGGAGCTCTGCAACCAATTGTAATGCGTCTTAATCATTACACCAGCAGAAATCAGCTAAGTCTGGCTATTGAGGGAGTGCAGCGTATTCTGGCTATTGAGGGAGTGTAGCGTAGGTTCACGAGGTCAATTCCTGGAAAGACAGGACTACCTTACGCTGAAAGACTGGAGCGACTGGGCTTGTATACCCTTGAGTTTAGTAGACTGAGAGAGGTTCTAATTGAGACATATAAGATTATTAAAGGATTGGACACTTTGGAGGCAGGAAACATGTTTCTGCTGATGGGTGAGTGCCGAACCAGAGGACACAGCTTAAAAATACGGGGTAGACCATTTAAGACAGAGATGAGGAGAAACCTCTTCACCCAGAGAGTGGTGGCTGTGTGGAATGCTCTGCCCCAGATGGCAGTGGAGGCCCAGTCTCTGGATTCATTTAAGAAAGAGTTGGATAGAGCTCTCAAGGATAGTGGAATCAAGGGTTATGGAGATAAGGCAGGAACAGGATACTGACTAAGGATGATCAGCCATGATCATATTGAATGGTGGTGCAGGCTCGAAGGGTAGAATGGCCTACTCCTGCACCTATTGTCTATTGTCTAAATCAGTACAGTCTGGGATCTGCCACGTTCCTGGTCCGTGTAATTCACTCAAACTTCATCTATGAGCAATTGGGATGAATGCGGTTCTTAAATCTGAATCTTACCTAATACGTTCATCATATTCACAGTTTCTCCCCAGGAAGTGTTTTGGGCAAACGCAGAAACTCCCCAGTACACATGTACCTCCATTCTGACAACAATTCCTGCTCAATTTGCTACCTGGGGAAAGAAAAATAAATCATAAAATAAAATTTTATGAAATGTTGAGTCCTATATCTCAACATTTGAAACTGATAACTAAGTGTTTGATAAAAATCACAACAGACATAAGATTTCTATTAGAAATTTTAGTGACAGTTGTGTATTTATGTGCATTCTAATCTATACATATTTCTGCAAACACTTATAGAGCTAAGTTTGAACCCAATGGCTGTATTGCTACATGCAATATAGAACTGGGTCATACAGGTTATAGATGTTATCACATTGACCATTTGCTTTCTTCAGATGACAGGATGTTATCATGAATCCATCGGACTGTCAGTGCTTTCAGTTCAGTCAAGTGACTACTTTTAGAAGCAAAATAAATCAGCATAAAAACTGTGCCATGATTAGTATTGGTGAATTAGACAATTTATTTTAGGCAAACCGAAGCTATCTACGGTCAAGCCTCTTGAAAATATGAGTCTACATGTCTGCTGTTATAAACCCCAACAATTGACCTTACCTGACATGGCTACAATTTGGATTAGGGAGATGGCAAAAAGAGATGAGGTGGGGGGTGACTGCCCTTGGCAGGGCAGCATTTGATTAAATGCAGCATCAAGGAGCCCATTAAACTGGTGTCAATGGTAATCAGGTGAAAGGTCTCCACTAGCTGGAAACATGCCTGACATAAAAGAAGATGGTTGTGGTTGTTGGGAGAAAGTTGTGTCAGCTTCAGAACATCTCTGCAGAAGTTCCTCAGGATAATGTCCTAGATGCAACCATTTTCAGCTGCTTCATCAATGACTTTCATTCCATCATAGAATCAGAAGTAAGAATGTTTGCTGAAATTGTACAATGTTCAGTACCATTCACAAATCCTCAAAACTGAAGCAGACTGTGTCCATATACAGCTAAACCTGTACAACATCTAAGCCTGGGCTGAGATGTGACAAGGAATGTTTATGCCCCGTAAATTCCAGGAAATGATTATCTTTAACAGGAGAGAACCTAATCATCATCTCTTGACATTCAATGGCATTACCATCACCGAAGCCCCCATTATATAAATCGTAAGGATTTCTATTGACTAGAAACTGACCCGAACAGCCATATAAATACTATGGCTACACAAATAGGACAGAGGCTGGGAATTCTGTGACAGGTAACTTACCTCCTGTCTCCTGAGTGTTTGTCAACCATACCGCGACGAGTACAGTTCCAACAACATGCAAGAAGGTTGACAACACTCAGAACAAAACAGCTCTCTTGATTGACATCCTTTCCAATATCTTTTACATCAGTCCCTTCACCACTGATGTATATACCATCTATCTCAGCCTTGAATATTCTTGAATAACAGCATTGACAGCCCACTGCGGTAAAGAAATCCACAAATCCACAGAATCCACCTTCTGAGAGAGAAATTCCTTCATTTCTATGTTACTCTGAGAGTATGCCCTCTGGTCCTGGACTCCTGGCATGTGGACCAAAATGTAAAATTGAAATTGGGTAAATGAATATCTTTTTAAAATTAAAGTAAGTGTGTTTTGAATATTTACTGTTGATGAACTAGACAACAATTTAGTTCAAGCAAATCCAAACTGTGGCCTAAGGAACATGCAGTCTACAGCCCTAGTGATTTACTCCACAAAGCATAAGTAACTTAGTCCTATATATACTAATTTCTTCTTAGTTGCTGTTCTAATATTGTGGGCCTGAAAATTTTATAAAAACGTTTTTGTGCTATCCCTGGGTCAGTGGTAGCACACTTGCCTCTCAGTTAAACTGTTGTGGAACTAAGGCCCAAGCAGATGCCTGAAAGCTTAATCCAAATACCTCAGTGCACTACTGAAGGAGATGACAAAAAATGTCACCTTTCATGTGAAATGTTAAGTTGAAGTTCTATCCACACTTTCTGGTGGATATAAAAGACCCCAAAGGCATTATTTGAAGAAAAGCAAGAAAATTCTCCTGCTACACTGGTTGAAATCCATTCTTGAACAACATCACGAAGTATTTTGGAGTCCCCCCTTGGACATTGGTAAAATAGACAGAGCTTTTTGGGTTCAATGTCAAGTTCAACCAAGGAATCATCTTGCAATCTTGTTAATATATACCTGACCTTAAAATTATCATTAATCTTTATAAACAATCATAGCATAGTAAAATGCCAACCCACACAAATACATTTCTTCTCTTTATCTTAAGAGTTTATAACACATCATTAATCTGAACATTAACACATTTCTGTCTGCACACAGGATAAAGAGATGGTTCAGCACTTTCTGATTTTACTACAGTTGGATTGAAAAATTGGAATCATGATCAATTTGGTCAGTGATTCCTTTGAACTAATAGTTTGATGGTTAAGATGTCATCAGGAGTACTGTAGTTAAGTATAACTCACTTACAGCTAAAACTATCAAAATGGTCTATTCAGGCAATAATTCAGTTATATCTAGATTACACATATATTTTAGATGCAAATGAAGACAAAGCTCCAGGCCACAATCTGACCATTCATGTTTGTTGCAGCTTGCTATATGCTAAAATGGCCTGCATTCCCCTACATTACAACAATCATTACACTTCAGACCTACTTCATTGGCTGGACAATGTTTTGGAATGTCTTTCGTCCATGAATGGTGCCACACAAATGAAAAATGTTTCTTCCACCATTGGTGAAAAATTTCTGAATCAGGTCTGCAACTGGATTCATCCTGAGATATGAATGTTAAAATTAATCTTTATAAGTGGTCAACAAAGTTCTACAGCCAGGTGAGGCATGCAAACTAAAAGCATGGATACACCAGATGCAGCAAATTTTCAAAAAGTAGATGAAATTGAAGCAGATTGGGGAGAATGTCCATGCAGTCAGTGTCATTGTGAAGCAGTCTGGGAAGAGTATCAGAGTCATAAAGGTGTGCAGCACAGAAAAAGACACTTCAGTCCAACTCGTCCATGCCAGATATCCTAAATTAATCTAGTCCTATTGCAAGCATTTGGTCCATATCCATCCAAACCCTTCCTACTCATACACTCATTCAGATGCGTTTTCAACATTGTAATTATACCAGCCTCCACCACTTCCACTGGTAATTCATTCAATACACTCACTACTCTCTGCTTGAAAAAGTTGCCCCTTAAGTCATTTTTAAATCTTTCTCCTCTCATCTTAAACCTATGCCCTCTAGTTTTGGACTCCACTACCCTGGGAAAAGACCTCGACTATTCACCCTATCCATGCCCCTCATGATTTTATAAACTTCTAAAAGGTCACCCCTCATTCTCTGAGACTCTAGGGAAAATAGCCCCAGCATATTCAGCCTCCCCCTATAGCTAAAGCCCTTCAAAACTGGCAACACACTTGTAAATTTTTTCTGAACCCTTACAAGCTTAACAACATCTTGCCTATAGCAAGGGGACCAGAAATGAACGCAGTATTCCAAAAGTGGCCTCATCAATGTCCTTTACCGCTGCGACATGACCTCCCAACTCCTGTATTCAATGCATTGACCAACAAAGGCAAGCAAATCAAATGCCTTCTTCACTACCCTGTCTACCTGCGACTCCACTTTCAATGAACTGTGAACCTGCATCCCAAGGTCTCTTTATTTGGCAACACTCCCAAGACCTTACCATTAAGTGTATAATTCATGCCCTGATTTGCCTTTCCAAAAAGCAGCCCTTCACATATATCTGGATTCCTTGCAGTCAGTGTCACTGTGAAGCAGTCTGGGATGGGTGTCCTTGCAGTGGGTGTGAGTTGTATAGAGCCTTTTGCTGAGTCCAATGGAAGGATACGAGTCCAAGAGGGATGGTTATTCAAGGCAGTGGAGACCTGCAGGTTGGAGCCTCCCTGTACATGAACAATGTCATCGTTTTCTGCTCAGATCTGATGTCAGTGCACAGACTCATGAATATCTATTACCAGGTTGAACTGGTCCCGGGAGCCAAGGTAAATCAAGGCAAGAGCGAGGCCATGTTCTATAGGAACTGGGCCGATCGATCTTTTATCCCCTTCACCATCAGGACAGATTATCTGTGATGAGCATTTGATTCACAGGGGTCAGGAACATGTGCAAAATTTTGGAGGAGCACATTGCCAAGGTGAAGCAGGAACTGGTCTTTTGGGAACAGCACTCCCTCTCCATTGTGGATAAAAACCTGGTCATCAGGTGTGAGGCACTCTGTTGTTGCACATGTCTGGCCCATTCCCTGCGAATTGCGCTGTCACAGTCACCTGAGTCATCTTCCAGTTTGTCTGGAGGCCTAAGATGGACCATGTTTGCAGGGACTCCATGTACAAAACTCTACATAAGTGGGTGTAGGAATGAAAAATGCTCTTTGGTCTGCCCAAAACTTATTGGTCTTCCAGAACAAGGAGTTGACCTTAACCATTGTTGCAGACTGGCACATTCCCAAGGTCCTGAAGAATGCACGAAAGCTTGGGCAGCTGATGCAAAGGCACACACAGCAGGGAAAGACCACTGACTGAAGTCTTCTTCTGAACTTAAATGGGGGTCCGTTCAGTTATTGCAACCTCCCGGTGCCTCAAATCCATGTAAAGTAGGATGCTGGAAGAACACAGCAAGCCAGGCAACATCAGGAGGTGGAGAAGTCGTCGTTTCCGGTGTAACCCTTCTTTAGAACCGGAAGCAGGTGTGCAGGAAGCTGCAGATAAAGGGGGTGGCAGGGCCAGGGGGATGAAGTGGGGATAGGTGAAGACAGTGTTACGGACTAGGCCAAATCACTCAAAACATTCATAAGCAGGCAGCCCAGAATGTAACTTTGCTATTTGTTTTGATAAATGTACAGTGAAAATTACCCAGAGTAAGTTAGCTAGGTTGACTACCAGGTTTTAAAACAGACAAAAATTTATTCACAAAATTATTGAATGAAACACAAAGAACAGAATATAGGATACCCTGAGAACTCAGTCTATTCAAACTAGACTTCATTATGCTGTTCTGAAAATACACGACAGTCCTAATAAAGAAACCCCTTAAACACAGAGTAAAACTGAAATAGAGATTTACAGGTTGAAGTTAGAAAGAGAAGGAGTCTAGTGGCCTGTTTCCACACAGTCCACTGCTGCACTGAACTAACTAACAACAAGAATTCAGCTTCCAGGACTGACCATTCCCCTTTCATTATATAGGTTACATCTACATGAAAGCTGTGACTTAAAGTTTATGTATAACCATAAAGGTCTCCCAATACCCTTTTCATCTCTGTACCAACCCAGCTGATTCGGAGTCCAGACTGTTTTACAACCCCTCTGAAAAAATCAAGGACACAGAATCTTTGATTTTTGGGCGGCACAGTGGCTCAGTCGTTAGCACTGCTGCCTCACAGTGCGAGGGACCCGAGTTCGATTCCGACCTCGGCAACTGTCTATGTGGAGTTTGCACATTCTCCCCGTGTCTGCATGGGTTTCCTCCAGGTGCTCCGGTTTCCTCCCACAATCCAAAGATGTGCAGATCAGGTGAATTGGCCATTCTAAATTGCCCATAGTGTTAGGTGTATTATTCAGGGGTAAATATTAGGCAGGAGAATGGGTCTGAGTGGGTTACTCTTCGGAGGACCGATGTGGACTTGTTGGGCTGAAGAGCCTGTTTGCATACTGTAAGGAATCTAATCTAACCTAATCTAATAAAAAGGACCAGCTTTGTGACAACAAGTAGAGAGTATGACTTGGTTGGTCAATGGGAGGAATGCATCTGGTTGGTAGCAGGGAGCAGCAGAAGGAATGGGGAAGGGCTGGGAATGGAGTTGGGGGATGGGAAGGGAAATTGGAGAACTCAGTGTGGAGCCCTCCAGGCTGTAGACTGCCCAGACAGAAGATAAGGCATTGTTCCTCCAATTTCTGGTGTGGTTTGTAGTGGCAATGGAGGAGGCCAAGGATGGTCATGTTGGAAAGGGAGTGGTTAGGGAAATTGAAATGTGCGTTGACTGGGAGGTCCGGTCGGCCACTGCAGGCCCAGCTGCGATGCTCAGTGAACTGTTCCATAAGCTTGCATTCAGTGTACCTGATGTAGAGAAAACCACATTGGGAGCACCTGATGCAGTAAACTACTTTGGAAGAGAGGCAAGTGAACCCCTGTCTCATCTGGAAGGACTGTTTGGGGCCCTGGTTGGAGTTGAGGGGAGTGGCATGCTGGCAGGTTTTGCATCTTTTGCAGGGGAGGGTACCTGGGGGTTTTGGATGGGAGGGCATGTTTGATGGGGAGTGTGGCACAAACCAAGGATTGTCGAAGACAGTGGTCCTTGTAGAAGGCAGAGTGGTGGGGAAGGGAAGAGGTTCTTGGTGCTGGGGTCTAGTTGGAGTTGGCGGAAGTGTTTAAGGATGATGCGTTGGATGCGGAGACTGATGGGATGGTAAGTGAGGACAAGGGGAACTCTGTCATTATTGTGTTGCAGGGAGGTTTTAGAGCAGTGGAACGGGGAATGGAGGTCATGTGGAGGAGGGCTGTCTGGATGACAGAGGGAGGATGGAAATGCAGCCTTGTATGTGAAAGAGATCCCTTTGGTTTGTCTGGAGAGAGTCAAACTCCAATGTTTATTTGTTTCCTTGATATGCGCTGTACAGAACTGAACTGCGTTTGTGACTATATATTCATAAAAAATATCCATATTTATATATAAAGGTATATTTTTGAAATAAAAATATCTGGGAAGAGTGTTCTCACAATCAGCATCACTGTGAAGCAGCACTTGGAAGGGTACGTGTCAAGGTTATCATGCCTTTGAGTTCTTTTCCCCCAGAGAGGGGGTAATTGGCCAGGCTCCAACTCGGTTGAGTTTGAAAGGTTTGTTGGGGCCCTTTTTGTTTACCCCAACAGACAATGCATCCGGCCTGAAGCTTGTATGTCTTAAAAAAACTGGTATAATCAAAGGATAGTGGCCATCTAGCTGTGGAGCTCGCCTTTGTTTAGATGAGAGTTCAGTAGCAGTGCGTGAGAAGAAAAGCAGCTAGGGCAAGTCCAGCCGGGTACTCTCTCTCTCTCTCGAACTTCAAGCCTGTAAGCCCTAGTTTGTTTCATTTTTGCTCTTTGCGCTAAGGGATGTGTTTACTGGGACTGTTGCAAGTATTTTTGGAACAGCATAATTAAGTTGGGATAGTCTGTCAGGGCTTTGGATAGGATAAGTTATCCGGTATTCCATTTTCTGTTCCTTGTGTTTCATTCCATAATTTTGTAAATAAATTGGTTGTTTAAAACTTGGCAGTCAAACCAGCTAATTCACTCCGGGAATATCCACTATACACTTACCTAAAACAATAGTAAAGTTACGGTCTGGGTTACCTGCTTACAAATGTTTTGAGAGGTTGGGCTTGGTCCATAACAGATTGGGGGCTCTTTGTGGGATTTAAACAGCGAGTGGTAGATATTAGAGTCTTTTATTTCGGGTGTTGGTTTGGTTGGTTTAAACAGCACTTGGTTACCAATGGCTCTTTTAGTCAACAAGGCGGTTCTGGAGGTGGAAGAAGTGACCTTGTGGGTTTTACAAAAGGATAAGACCAAGCTGTGGGAATTAGTAGCTGAAAATGTGTTGCTGGAAAAGCGCAGCAGGTCAGGCAGCATCCAAGGAGAATCGACGTTTTGGGCATAAGCCCTTCTTCAGGAATGCGCTAAAAGCGCTTTTCCAGCAACACATTTTCAGCTAAAGCGCTTTTCCAGCAACACATTTTCAGCTCTGATCTCCAGCATCTGCAGTCCTCACTTTCTCCTGTGGGAATTAGTAGACAAGCTGGAGTTGAAGTTACCTCCTAATGTGAAGAAAGATGTGTTTATTGCAGCAGTAGCTCAGCATTTAAATTTGCTGGAAACCCCATCAGGATCTGTGGAAATAGCTAAACTTCAATTGCAAATGAAGAAGCTTCAGTTAGAATCAGAAATGAAATTCTTTGAGTTACAATTAAAATTGGAAGAGAAAGAAAATGAGCAAAGGGCTTTAGCAGAAGGGAAAAAAAAGAGTTTGAACTTCAGAAAATGACACTTAGAAAGGAAAGTCAGCTTAAAAGGATGGAGATGAAAGCTGAAGTAAAGCTTAGTGAGGAAGAGCAGAGAGTTGAAACAGCGAGGTTAGCAGCTGAAATGGCTGATGATTATGAGCTGGTCCATAAAGCATGGTTTGGCTTCCAGAATCAATTTCAGTCCATGAGGGATTGAAATTGGGGCAAAGAGAAATTGTCACATGGAAAGGGAGAGGAAGAGCTCAGTGAAGATCAGAAGGATAACTTACCACAGGGTAAAAAGGAAACCCTTGAAAGGGATAGAGAAGGTAAAAAGCTCCAGTGTTTTCATTACAATAAAGTAGGCCACATGAAATCACAGTGTTGGTGCGCTAGGAAAAAGCCAGATATAGGAAAATAGGACAAGTCTGGGAGTTTTGTTGGAATAGTGAAAGAAAGCACAGTGGAAGCTAGAAAGCTGCATCAGCATGTACAAGCTGATCGGAGGTTGGTTGAAGAGGAAATGTCGGAGCTGCTTAAAAAATATACCTGCAAAGGTAAAGTTTATTCACAAAAGCCAGCAGTAGCAGGTAAAGAGGTTACAATATGAAGGGACACAGAATCCTCTCAGTCTGTGATGCTGAAGGATGAGTAGATATGTACTCCTGAAGAACTATTGCCAGAAAAGGTACTGGTAGCAGGAATTCATGGTGAGACAAAAAGTGCTCAGTTATGTAAAGTGAGGCTAGAGTGTCCAGAAAAGAGTGGAGAATTTGTGGTAGGAGTACTGGACGAACTCTCAGCTCCAGAATACAATTTGTCCTTTCAAATGATATAGCTGATTCACCGATAGATGTGCTGCCTACTGTGGTTGAAAGGCCAATGGCGACTCAGGTAACTGAAGCAATGCTGGATTTTTATCCAGGAATCTTCCCTGATTGTGTAGTAACTAGGTCACAGGGTCACCAGTTGAAAGAGGAGAGATCAAAGGGCATTGATAAGGAAGCTGAAGTGACATTAGCAGAGACTGTGTTCAATCAGATAGTTGAGACACAACAGGAAATGGAGATCATCACATTTTCAAGCAGATGAGAAATGGGCAGAAATTCATCAAATCGTATTGCCAGTGGTGTATAGAAAGGACATTTTGCAAGTGGCACATGAGCTGCCACTCCGAAGTCATTTAGGAGGGAGGAAAACACAGGATAAAATACAAAGACATTTTTACTGGCCTGGACTGCACACGCATGCAGTTGAATTTTGCCAGACATGTCAGATAATTGTAAAACCACAGGTGGTAATAAAACCTGCAGCTTTAATAACTATCCCAGTATTTGAGGGTCCTTTTACAAGAGTCTTAATTTATTGCATAGGTCCCCTACCTAAACAAAAACTGAATCAGTATTTGTTAACAATAATGGATGTATCAACTAGATTTCCAGTGGCTGTTCCATTACACAATATCACAGCTAAAAGGATTGAAGAGGGATTACTCAGATTTTTTACTAGATACAGACTACCAATAGAGATACAGTCAGATCAAAGGTCAAACTTCATGTCCAAACTATTCAAAGAAGTTACGGACAGCTTAGGCATATAACAATTCAAATCTACTGTGTACCATCCAGAATCGCAGAAAGGTGGCATCAAACACTAAAGACCATGTTGAGGGCTTATAGTCAGGATTATCTGGATGATTGGGATAAGGGAATTCTGTTTGTACTTTTTGCTATCAGAGGTACACCAAATGAATCGACCAAATTCAGTCCATTTGAATTAGTTTTTGGGCATGAAGTGAGAGGACCATTAAAATTAATTAAGGAGAAGTTAGTAAGTCATAATTCAGAGACCATGCATTTGGATGGTGTGTCAAATTTTAGAGAATGATTAAATAGAGCCGGGGAGTTGGCTAGGCAGCATTTAAAAAATATCATGGCATGCAATGAAACAGGAAGTAGGCAAGGAATTAAAAATTTGCAATTTTGCTATCTGAAATATCAGATATCAGTAATAGTGTTTTACTTCCAGTAATAGGTGAACCCTTAAAAGCAAGGTTTGGTGGATCTTATCAAATCTAAAGGAAATTGAGTGAAGTGAACTACTTGATGGGGACTCCAGACAGGAAGAAATCTCACAGTGTGTGTCATGTAAGTATGCTCAAGAGATATTTTGACAGGGAAGGAAAGCAGGAGGAGAAGGTGTTAATGATTACAACATAGAGGGAAGAACCAAATTCAGAGGATTCTGAATTGGACATTCCTCAAATTAAATGAGGAAGTTGTCAAAAATTGGGATAAATTATTGAATTACTCTCTTGACAAAAATCAAAATGACCTGAGTTATTCCTATCACATGGGGAGATATGTGGAAATAAACTAGGACGTACTAACTTAATTGTGCACGATGTAGATATAGGAGATGCTGTTTTGATTAAACAACATCCTTATAGGCATAACCCTCTAAAGTTGACACAGGTTCAGAAGGAGATTGAATGCATGCTCCAAGATGATATAATTGAAGTGGCTTACAGTGACTGGAGCTCACCTAGTGTAAAGGTGCCAAAGCCAGATGGTACCCAACAGTTATGTGTGGATTATCACAAAATCATTGCAGTTACAAAGACTGATGCATATCCGATTCCATGGTTGGAAGACTATATTGAAAAGGTGGGACAAGCAACTTACATTTCTAAATTGGATTTGCCCAGAGGTTACTGGCAGGTACCATTGTCAGAAAGAGCAAAGGCAATTTCGGCTTTCATAACGCCAAATGGTCTGTATCAGTTTAATGTCTTGTCAATTGGTATGAAAAACGGTACAGCCACATTTCAGAGATTAACTAATTAGGTCATTGCCAGTTGACCCAACTGTGTTGACTACATCGATGACCTGGTGATTTTTAGTCACTCATTGAATGAACATTTGCAACATTTATCGGACTTATTCAATTGACTTCGGAAGGCAGGCTTGGTGATAAACCTAGCTAAAAGTGAATTTGTCAAAAGCCCAAGTCACCTTCCTGGGCCATGTTATTAGACACTGACAAATGGCGCCACGGGATACGAAAACAAAAGTAATTGGGGAATTTCCCACACCCTCGACAAAAATAGCAATACTATGGTTTCTGGGGTTGAGTGGATTTTATTGAAAGTTTGTGCTGAATTTTAGCAGTGTGGCAGCTCCATTCACTGAATTACTAAAGAAAGACAAGAAGTTTCAATGGACAGCAGACTGTCAGAGGGCGTTTGACAGCCTGAAGACTGTGTTAACCATTGCCCCAGTATTAGCCACACCTGATTACACAAAGCCTTTCAAGACGGCTATTGAGGTCAGTGATGTGGTTGTCGGTGCTGTGCTCCTGCAGGAAGATAACAAGAAGATAGAGAGACCTATTGGGTATCTCTGAACGAAGTTGAAAGTTCATCAGCAGACATATTCAATAGTGGAGAGAGGGATTTTGAGCTTGGTGTTGGCACTACAACATTTCAGTGTTTATACTACCAGTAACACATGTGAAACGATCGTATACACTGATCATAACTCATTGAAATCTATGGAGAAATTGAAGGACAAAAATGCCAGACTGTTTAGATGGAGCTTGTTGTTACAGCAATTTGATTTGAAAATTGTGCAGGTGGCAGGTCGAGAAAACGTGATTGTCGATGCATTATCAAGATTCAAATGAGAGATGAAGGCGTTCAGTGGTGGGAGTACTACAGACTAAATCCGAATGTAGTTATGCGTGTTTGTGTGTTTATAGTCAGTGAATGTGTGTGCGTGTTTTAGGGTATTAACCACTATTTTTTGGGGTTTTGAAAAATGAAGCCATCTTTGGATATTGATGTTGTTTTTTTAAGGGGGGAGGTGTCACAATGCTGTTTCTTTTAACAAGGTTACAATGCCTTGGGGTTCTTTTTGCAGAGAGGGGGTAATTGGACAGGCTCCCACTAGGCTAGATTTGAAAAGTACATTCGGGCCCTTTTTGTTTATGCTGGAAAAGCGCAGCAGGTCAGGCAGCATCCAAGGAACAGGAGAATCGACGTTTCGGGCATAAGGAAAGTTGTTGGGGCAAGTCTCGAAGTGGGAATTGAGAGCAAATGCAGATGCTGCCTGGAGCCACCAGAATGCCAGCACAATGCACTCACAACCTAGTTGATTAGTTTAAGGCAGGTGGGGGAGAGAATACACATAAGTAGCATATTCTGCCCGCTGAAGTGTCTGGGTCCAGCCAACAACTTTGATAGAAATGTTAATAGCTTGATGCAGACTCAAACAAAGTGCTAATAGCCAGGGCTGCAGTAACCGTCCTTCACAGAAAGTCATTAGCGCCCATTATCACACTAATGGACTTCTGCGCAGATGCTGAAATTGACAATGTCTGCACTGAAACTGACAATGACCACACTGAAGTTAACAAAGGCTGTGCTGGAACTGACAATGACTGCACCAAAGCTATCAATGATTCTGCAATGTTTACAATAAACAAACTATAATACAGAGACAATAACCTCATCACTAACCTATTATATTACAAACATATAAAAATATCTTGACATGTGCTCCAGGTTGAGAGAGGACTCGCAGCTGACCACTGTGCTGTTGGTGTCTTTCTCTCCCCGGAGCTCTGGTATTTCCTTGTACAATAAACTCTTCTCGATGAACCCTGGCTGATTCTGAGGCTGGTGATTTTTCCCATAACAAACAATTGGTGCTGTGAGCAGCAGGGTTCCTTTCACTGGTGCCCTGGTCGAAGGCCACGATCGGGGAGCTGGGGTAAGAATCAATTTGTACCTGCAAACGGGAAGAGTCAGACCGGGCCAGTTTAAAAGGTATACCAATTGTAATGTCTAACTTGCTATAGTACTGTGTTTAAAAAATGTAAGTGCATGCCTGTGGAGAATGAGTGTTAACGGCGTCAACTGTTGTAAGAACCTGCTGCTTGTGATGAAACAGCCAGAGGACAAGGGCGTGCCTGTCTCAAAACCCTGCCCTAAACTGGTTGTTAAGAGGGGTAGCCCCCCCATGTGAAGGTTGGGATTTGAAGGAGGAATTGAGGCGCCAAGGGCACGAGGAGTTGTGAAGCACAAGTGGCAAAGTCAGGTAACATTGGACTCTGTAGGGACAAACAACAGAGTCCAGTTAGAGTTTTAATTAAGTCAGGTGCCATTTGTACTTGTAATTTCCAATGTGGTGAGGAAGAGGAGCTGATCACTCTGACCAAGAGCCAAACCTCAATGGAGCGCATGTTACCAAAGTGTGAAGTGTGGACACTGAGTAACTGTGTTAGACTGGGCGCCTCCTAGCAGAGCGCTTTAGGGGACATCTCCGAGACAAACCTCAATGGAGCGCATGTTACCAAAGTGTGAAGTGTGGACACTGAGTAACTGTGTTAGACTGGCGCCTCCTAGCAGAGCGCTTTAGGGGACATCTCCGAGACACCCGCACCAATCAACCACACCACCCCGTGGCCCAACACTTCAACTTCCCCTTCTGGATTAGTGGTGCTGGAAGAGCACAGCAGTTCAAGGAAACTGTTGAAGTCCACATTGATACCCTGGGGTTGAAGTGTTCCGAGGCGGAAGATGAGGCGTTCTTCCTCCAGGCGTCTGGTGGTGAGGGAGCGGCGGTGAAGGGCTTTTGCCCGAAATGTCGATTTCGAAGCTCCTTGGATGCTGCCTGAACTGCTGTGCTCTTCCAGCACCACTAATCCAGAATCTGGTTTCCAGCATCTGCAGTCATTGTTTTTACTGTGTTACCCTGTCAATCCATAGTAGAAAATCAGAGCTTGAATAGTGGCGGTGGCCGGGAGGGCAAAGAGTTCCACCGATAGAGAGCACACTGGGCTAGAGGTAGGTTTCTGGGCCTATCGGGAGGGGTTGGGTCAGTAGAGGTGGCCGGGCAGGTACAGGAGTCCCACCGGTAGAGAGCACACCCTATTGAGCCAGCGTTCCCAGCTGACTGGTAGGTACCGACTAGTAGTGGTGGCTGGGAGAGTAAAGAAGTCCCACCGCTAGAGAGTACACCTTGCTAGGAGTCTGCTATGGACAGTATTATTGGCCAGGGGTAGAGATGTCCCCACTGGTTAGGAACACTTTACTGTTGGTGGTATCCGGGGGTACACAATCTGCTAAATGGCGGATCAAAGTTTTAAGGGGGGACACTGCAGGTTCCCTTATTGGGAAATACAAGGCAGACAGACAAGGGTTGACAGAGCAAAGAAGAAAATTGATTGGGATCCATCCCAGACAGTAGCATAACAGAGAGAGTGGATAGGTAAACAAACGGAATAAAACCAAACAGATAGGGGTAATGTTACTGCATCAATTAGCAGGCCCAATTGAACAAGTAAGTGCCTCCACGAGTAGGTGGAGAAAGGGCCAGGAACAAATTAAAGAGCTGGAGGACAGAATACAAGAGTTGGAGCAGGATCCAAGAAGGGTGCACAAAAATTCAGACATGGATTCGCTTCCTCCTTACGAGACCATCCAGCAGGGACCAACTGCTCCCTCTGTCGGACGAACCATGCACAAGTATAACTTAGCGCCAGTTACTAGAGGAGGAGCAGACTTACCACCCAAAGCAAATTATAAACCCTTCACCCCAGGGGAGAGGCAGCAAATTATGGCGTCTCTGGGCAAATTACAGCCCTGCAGCACAAACACCAGGTTCTGGAAAAGCTGGACAGTGTATGGGTAGGGCACCAACTACACCTGAGAGACATACACCAGCTGGTCTGGGCAGCTTGCCCAGTGGACAAATGGTGACAGGTAGCTGGCTGACCCGATCCCATAGCAGCCTGAGACTTGGGGGGAGGGCGGTGGACACATGCCATTGCCCTTACAACCGAGATCGATGCCCAGCAGGCCCCCTTCACTGACTTTAAAGAAGAAAGCCGGAGGGTGCTGGGAAATGCTCCCATGAACTGGAGCAAGATCACGACCACTAAGCAAATTAAAGGGGAAGGAGCCTTTGAGTATAGGGAACGATTATTTAGGGTCTATCAGGAATGCTCAGGGCGAGCGAACCCAGATCAGGGGGAATCAGGCATTCATCCAAGCTTTTAGGGATGGGCTCTCTAGCGCCCACCAAGCCATCCTGAAAATGGGAGTAATAATGCCCCAGGATGATGATGATCTCGTTGTGTGAGCTAGCTGGGTGCAGGAGGCAGAAGCTCCAGCAATAAGGCAAGACCTGACAAAGCAGCCGACCTGAATGGAGGGGAGAGTAGAATAAAGCAATCCTGCCACAACTGTGGCTGGCAGGGAGGCTTTGCTAGAGAGAATGTAGGGCCCCATGAGCAGGGAATAGAGCAGGGAACAATGTAAAATACTGCAGCTACTGCAACAGAATAGGACACATTGAAGCACCCCCAAACACCACCCGGAACACCACAGAGTCCTGAGGTCAGCAGAGCTGACAACCAGCTGTCCACACTCGTGAGGGTAAGGGAGAGAGGCGAATTTACGTACCCGCAGTAATAGGAGGGAGAAAATGTGAAACTCGAGTAGACACAGGAATGGCCGTATCTATCACAAACTTACCCTTACCCCACACAAATAAAATGATTCACTTTACTGGGATAGCAAGATTGACTGGTATGAGGGGTCATAGTTTTAAGATATTAGGAGGAAGGTATAGAGGGGACATCAGAGGAAGGTTCTTTAAACAAAGAGTTGTGAATGCATGGAATGTGTTGCCAGCAGTGGTGGTGGAAGCAGAGTCATTGGGGACATTTAAATGACTGCTGGACATACATATGGATAGCAGTGAATTGAGGGGTGCAGAGGTTGTTATTTTATTTTTCATTAGGATTAATGCTTGGCACAACATCATGGGCCAAAAGGCCTGTTCTGTGCTGTACTTTTCCATGTTCTATGTTCTATAAGGTCACCCCCAAATTGAACCCATTTGTAACAGACCCCTCCACCATTTTAAATGACTTGGCTCTCCCGAACACAAGACCTTTACTGTTTTAGACATAGCCAATGGGTTCTGGTCTATCCTATTACACCCTGAGTCCCAGAATAAATTCACTTTTATAGTAAGGGACAGGCAGTACATGTGGACTCGCCTGCCACAGGGTTCCACAACAGCCCCACTATTTTTCGCAGGGTGATGAGCGACATTCTGAAAAGAATAGATTTAGCAGAGGGTAGCACTGCCCTCTTATATGTAGATGATATCCTAACTATCAGAGTCTGGGTCAGGACACCAGGAAGTTTTACGTCTAGTATTACAGGAATTGGCAACTACAGGATTAAAAGTTAGCCCCACAAAGGCATAGACTGGCAAAACACCAGTCTTATACCGGGGACACCTTATATCCCAGGGACTCAAAGAAATGCCCAACAACCATAAGAAGGCAATCCAACAGATGGCATGAGCTGCCACTGTCAGGGGTGTCAGAAAGGTCATGGGGCTATTCAACTACAGTCGGAGCTCTATTCTCGAGTTCGCAAAATTGGCTGAACTGATCAAGAGATTAACTAAAGGAGGCAAGCTCTCCTTGGAATCTGTAACCTGGGGGCCAGAATAGGAGGAGGCATACAGTCAACTTAAAACTCAACTCATATCAGGTAAGGCTGACAGATCCCAGCAAGGATTTTCACATCCGCTGTAATAATGAGGGAGGGTTTTACTCTGCAGTGGTCACCCAAGACCATGGTAGCAGGAGAAGGCCCATAGGGTACTACTCAACTACAGAAGGGCCAGTAGTCAACGGGTTGGCAGGTGCATAGCAGCCTTAGACTGTGCTGTTTGGGCCGTTAGGGTTAGCGAGCCCATAGTAATGACAGGGAATGTCATCCTCCACATTAACCACACCCTAGTAGAGATGCTAAACACAGGGAAAGTGAGGGCCGTCTCCAGTATGAGAAGGGCAAAGTGGGAGGCAGTTCTTTTACCCCCAAGTTGGGGTCCATGGTAATAGTTAGGGATACAGGAGAAAACCCAGCTGAGGGAATTCTAGACACAGGGGAACTGCACAGCTGTGGGAATATGGATGGGGATGAGGATGAGGATAGGGGGCGAGTAAAAGATACCACCCTAGACACAGCCCAGGAGGCCATCTTTGTGGACAGGTCACAAAAATATGTAGCAGGGTCGCCCCGAACAGGATGGGCTGTGGTAAATGATAAGTTAAAAACTTATCTGGAAGGATTGATGGAAGTCAGTCTGCACAGGTAGTAGAACTGGTAGCACTCACCAAAGCACTGGAACTAGTAAAAGGAAAAACCGTGAATATATATACAGACAGTCAATATGCCTTCAGTGTAGTCCATGACTACATGGTGGCATGGGGGCAGAAGAGGGTTCACCACTGCAGGGGGATCCCCGATTAAACACCAATTAAGAATTCAGACACTATTGCGTGCCAGTGACAGCCAAGAGAGGCTGCAGTAATAAAAAGAAAAGGCCATCAAAGGGAGCCAGCAAAAGAGAGCCAAAGTTAACTAAAGTTCAAAGGAAGCTGAAAATGTGTTGCTGGAAAAGCGCAGCAGGTCAAGCAGCATCCAAGGAACAGGAGAATCAGGAATCCTGAAGAAGGGCTTATGCCCGAAACATCGATTCTCCTGTTCCTTGGATGCTGCCTGACCTGCTGCGCTTTTCCAGCAACACATTTTCAGCTCTGATCTCCAGCATCTGCAGCCCTCACTTTCTCTTAAAGTTCAAAGGAAATCAGGTAGCAGACCGAGCAGCTTAGAAAGCCTTAGAACAAGAAGTCATTGACGAGGCTGCAATAGCCACTATTGAATTAGCAAAACACGCTAACCAAATTCAGCAGCGACTGGAGGACACTGTGCAGGAAGAGAGAGAGAAATGGGAACTGCAGAGGGCATTCAAAGGGGAGAATGGTGTCTGGAGGTGAGCAGACAAGGTGGTAGCATCAGTGTGTATACAGAACACATTGCTGGAACTGCATCACGGGCTCTCCCATACAGATAGAGAGACCGTGATAGCAAGCCTAAGGAGAGAGTGGTGGTGGAAGGGAATGGAAAGACACGTGGCCAAGTACTGCCACAGATGCATGGTTTGTGCACAACATAACCCACGGAGACCCATAAAAGTTAGGATGGGACACCAGCCCAGACCTAGGGGACCCTGGGAACATCTTCAGGTGAATTTTACAAGGCCACTACCACCATTCTGTGGGAAAGCGTACTGCCTGGTCACCATAAACCAATTCACCTAGTGGGTACAGGTATTCCCAACCAAATGCTGAACTGCGACCACTGGAGCCAGAATATTAGAGGAGGAGGTAATCCCGAGGTGGGGGGTACCCCTCCAGATCGGCTACGACCAAGGGACGCATTTTACAGTCAAAGTCATAAAGACTGTCTGCCAATTACTCAGCATTAGACAAAAATTTCACATCCCCTATCACCCCCAGAGCTCAGGGATGGTAGAGAGAGAATGAATAGAATGCTCAAAAATACTTTAGCTAAGGCTACACAAACCTCAGGCAGAACAGGGGCTGAAGTGTTGCCACCCATACGAATGAAATTAAGAGCCACCACGAATCACAAACCGGGCTAACACCATATGAATTAAAGACCGCGCAAGCAATGCAATTAGCAGAGACAATAATCACAGGTGGCACCGATGTGGGTCCATGAAAAGACAAAATTTGGCAGTATGTAATAGAATTAAGCGCCCAATTGAAAGGGACGCGGAAATCTGTAATTGACAAACAAGACAAAAAGGACAAGGCAGGGGAACTCGAAATCTTCCCTGAGGTCCCAGAGTTGGGGTGGCTTGGTGGTTAGCACTGCTGCCTCACAGCACCAGGGTCGCAGGTTTGATTCCAACCTTGGGTGACTGTCTGTGTGGAGTTTGCACATTCTCCCCGTATCTGCGTGGGTTTCCTCCGGGTGCTCCGGTTTCCTCCCACAGTCCAAAGATGTGCAGGTTAGGTGAATTGGCCTTGCCAAAGTGCCCGTAGTGTTAGGTGCAGGGATAAAATGTAGGGGAATGGTCTGGGTGGGTTGCTCTTTGAAGGGTCGATGTGGACTTGTTGGGCAGAAGGGCCTGTTTCCACACTGTAGGGAATCTAATCTAATCTAATCTAAACTAAACCAGGATTTCTGAAGCCTTTCCTGGCCTCCGCTCTTCCTACCACAGTGCATTATCTCATACTTTCCCACATTGTATTCTATCTGCTACTTCTTTGCCGATTCTCTTAGGTTAAAATGCAGGTATAGTTGGCTGTTAGGAAAGCAAATGTGATGGTAGCATTTATTTCAAGAGAGCTAGAATAAAAGAACAGGGATTGACATTAGGGCGGCACGGTGGCGCAGTGGTTAGCACTGTTGCCTCACAGCGCCAGAGACCCGGGTTCAATTCCCGACTCAGGCGACTAACTGTGTGGAGTTTGCACATTCTCCCCGTGTCTGCGTGGGTTTCCTCTGGGTGCTCCGGTTTCCTCCCACAGTCACAAAGATGTGCAGGTCAGGTGAATTGGCCATGCTAAATTGCCCGTAGTGTCAGGTCAAGGGGTAAAATGTAGGGGAATGGGTGGGTTGCGCTTCGGCGGGTCGGTGTGGACTTGTTGGGCCGAAGGGCCTGTTTCCACACTGTAAGTAATTTAATCTAAAAGACATGGCATGGTGGCTCAGTGGTTAGCACTGTTGCCTCACAATGCCAGGGACCTGGGCAGGTTCCAGCCTCGGGCGATCTCTGTGTGGAGTTTGCACATTCCACCCCCTGTGTCTGTGTGGGTTTCCACTGGGCACACTGGTTTCCTCCCACAGTGCAAAGACATGCAGGTTAGGTGAATAATTGGCCATGGTAAATTGCCCATAGTATTCAAGGATGCATAGGTTAGGTGTGTTAGCCTCAGGAAATGCAGGGTTACAGGGATAGAGTAGGGGGATGGGAGTGGGTGGGATGTTCTTTGGAGGATTGGTGTCGACTTGTTGGGCCAAATGGCCTGTTTCCAACTGTGGGATTTTATTTTATAAAATTGTACTGCTGAGGCTGTATAAGTGACTGATCAGACCCCATTTGGAATATTGTGAGCAATTTTGAGCCCTTTTATAAGGAACAGTGTGCTGGCCTTGGGGGAAATTCTACAGGAATGATCTCAGGGATGAAAGACTTGTCATAGGAAGAGCAGTTGAGATCTCTGGGTCTGTACTCGATGGAGTTTAGAAGGATAAGGGGAGGATTTGATTGAAATATTGTTTCATTGCCCCATAGTTTCCAAGGATGTACAGGCCAGGTGGGTTAGGCATTGGATATGTTGGGTTACCGGGACAGGGTCGATGTCCGGGGCGGGGGATGGGTACGGATGGAGTTGCTCTTCAGAGGATCGGTATGGACTCGATGGGCCTAATAGCTACTTTCCGCACTTTCAGGATTATATGATCACATAGCAGAGCATACTCGATAGGCCGAATGGTCTAATTCTCCTTCTATCTGTTATGGTCTTGATTAGTTTCAATATCCCTGTGCTTCCTGAGCTTGAAAGTCAAAATCACACACAATCTTAATTCTTCCAATAGACTGAATGTAAATTTATATATTTTATCCTGTTCGCGAACTTAGCGATTCAAATAAAATAAACCAGATTTACTCAGATCATAACAGGGCGTGATGGAAGTGGAACTGCCAGTTATGATTCAGAATCGATGGTTTCTCCTGAACTTCCCTCACAGCGGGTTGCCGCTGTTTAGATAGCAATAAAACCCAATGAGGGCCGTGTGTGTACTCAGTAAAGACTGGTTTGTTTGGATAAGGATTAAAAAACTAAAGAGAGATTATTGAAGATTGAATTCATTGCGGGAGAGAGACTGAAACCAAACTCGGGTCAAGTTTACAATTTTAGTCTCTGTCTTGCAGCATTGCCTCCAATGGTTCATTATAAACCATTGTAATGCAGATAATAGGAAGTGGGAGGCATCTAAACATTAGGCGTGTTAGTAGCTAACAACTTCAAGATGCCATATCTATGCACAGTAGAGAAATTCAGAATAGCCTGGTGTGTGCAATGGCTCTTACTCACTATCGGTGAGTCCAACGAAAGGTATCATCCCTTCCCCACGCCGTGCCTTCCGGTCTGCCGCCTGTTTGGTGAACTGGTTGAAATGCTTTAAGGCGAATCCATGGCTCTTCTCCACAGCTTTCTGAGCCACTGACCCTGAGGCATCTTCACAATTTTGACCTTCACAGCCTGAAACTGACCAAACAACATCCAAAGGATGTTCCTGAACGTCAGCAACAACAAAATAGTAATCCACGGCTCTTGATAACTGTTCTAACAGAGTTCGAGCCACGGAATATCATTTTCGCTACTCACCACCTGCAGTCCTTACCGCCTGCAAAGTGAACAACACGGCAGGGAGGAATCTGAATCTACATACACTAAAAAAAAACACAGAAAAAGCAAATTAATTCCTAACATTTCCATCCCCCAACTTTGCAGATCGCATCCCGTCCAAATACTTTCAGCAAATTTACCGTGGAGTCTTCCCAAAAGGCATTATTCCCAGATATTCTAATTCTTCCCTACTTTTTGGAACTAAAACAAAACGCTTCGATTTCGCCAGCTCAGGTTCAGAGAGAAGTCGGGGGGAGCTGATGATTCCCTAACTCGGCTCCTTCTGACCATTCTCCAACTGGAACCAAACGCTGGGCGATTAAAGTTCTCACCTCCTGCCGCTCGCCGCTTCCAATAAACCAACACTGTCCTCAATGCCCGCCTCCTCGTTCAGACCAGGATTTCCAGCATTTGATTTGAGACTTTTCACCACGTATACATTTCACTTCCTTTTTTAATTTCAATGTTCCGAACAAACGTAAACTGTAACCGTGATATAAAAGCAGAATATTACGGATACTGCAGATCTGAAAGTGCAGAAGAAACTCAGCAGATCCAGCAGAATCTGTCTAGAGAAAGAAACAGAGTTAATATTTAGGATCAAGTGAGTTTTCTTTGGGGACCACTCTACATTAAGTGTAAAGAAACAGCCCCTGTATGAACTTTCCAGCTCCTACTACAGGGATTGGACCTATCACTCTGGGCAACTGAACTAACCAACTCCACATGACAAAATTAATTTTGGATTACAAATCAACTCTAATTTCCGTCAGTCCTAATATATCTCTGCGGACACTTTAATTTCTTCACATTAAAACACCAAATAATGATAGTGAATACAATGGGGTTTCTTCGTGAGCGAAGTATGGCAAAAAACATACTGTTACTGTTTCCCAGTGATATCAATGTTGGGTGGTATAAATCATTAACTCTTCCCAGTGATTATCTTTCCCTCACTCAACACAGTTGGGGAGAGAATGTGTTCTGGCAGGAGGTTTGCATTCCATTGAATACTATCTCTCTTGTTAGTTTATCTAAGTGCATGAGGTGAATGCCATTTCAACTCTCAGCCATTTAAAGCTTATTAAGTATCTAGTATGACATGTTTCATCCTAATTTTCCTGTCAATTTAGGGGAGTGGGCAAGAATATGTTAGGTAGAATGTACTATCTGGAATGTGAAGTTATTCACCTTAGTAGGAAAAATAGAAAAGCTGAACATATTTTAATAGACGAGAGACTGAGAAACATTCGCATTAAGAGTGACGGGATGGCTCAGTGGTTAGCACTACTGCTCAGGGACCTGGGTTAGATTCCACCCTCAGGTGACTGTGTGGAGTTTGCACATTCTCTTTGTGTTTGTTTGCTTTGCTCCAGTTTCCTCTCACAGTCCAAATACATACAGGTTAGGTGCATTGGCAATGCTAAACTGCCCACAGTGTCCAGAGATGTGCAGGCTAGTTGGCTAGATGTGGGAAATGAAGGGTTACATGGTGGCACAGTGGTTAGCACTGCTGCCTCTCAGTGCCAGAGACCCGGGTTCAATTCCCGCCTCAGGCGACTGACTATGTGGAGTTTGCACATTCTCCCCGTGTCTGCGTGGGTTTCCTCCGGGTGCTCTGGTTTCCTCCCACAGTCCAAAAATGTGCAGATTAGGCGAATTGGCCATGCTAAATTGCCCGTAGAGTTAGGTGTAGAGGAATGGGAATGGGTCTGGGTGGGTTGCGCTTCGGTGGGTCGGTGTGGACTTTTTGGACCGAAGGGCCAGTTTCCACACTGTAAGTAATCTAATGTGTAGTTGCCATGTATCTCGTAGGGGGGAGGGTCTGGGTGGGATGCTCTTTGGAGGATTGGTATAGGCTGAATGGCCTCCTTCCATATTGTAGGGAATCTATAATGATTCTGAGTGAAGGAGATACTGGGTATCCTTGTACATGATTTGATAAAGGTCAACATGGAGGAACAGTAAGCAATTTAAAAAAGCATGCAAACAAAAACAGAAATTGCTGGAGAAATTCAGTAGGCCTATGGAGAGAAAGTGAGGACTGCAGATGCTGGAGATCAGAGCTGAAAATGTGTTGCTGGAAAAGCGCAGCAGGTCAGGCAGCATCCAAGGAGCAGGAGAATCGACGTTTCGGGCATGAGCCCTTCTTCAGGAATGAGGAAAGTGTGCCAAGCAGGCTAAGATAAAAGGTGGGGAGGGGCGTTGGAAATGCGATAGGTGGAAGGAGGTTAAGCTGAGGGTGATAGGCCAGAGTGGGGGTGGGGGCAGAGAGGTCAGGAAGAAGATTGCAGGTTAGGAAGGCGGTGCTGAGTTCGAGGGAAATTAGGAAACTGGGGAAATCTGAGTTCATCCCTTGTGGTTGGACATTTTGTGTGGCTCCACACAAAGGCCACTTTCTGATCTTTGAGGGGCCCTATTCTTTCCCTAGTTACCCTTTTGTCCTTAATATATTTGTAAAAACCCTTTGGATTCTCCTTAATTCTATTTGCCAAAGCTATCTCATGTCCCCATTCTGCCCTCCTGATTTCCCTCTTAAGTATACTCCTACTTCCTTTATACTCTAAGGATTTCTCGATCTATCCTGTCTATACCTTACAAATGCTTCCTTTTCTTAACCAAACCCTCAATTTCTTTAGTCATCCAGCATTCCCTAGACCTACCAGCCTTCCCTTTCACCCTGACAGGAATATACTTTCTCTGGATTCTTGTTAT
>NC_057710.1:57062215-57168341 GCF_004010195.1 Chiloscyllium plagiosum | reverse complement strand
TGCCTCAGTCCCAACCCTCGAACTCAGCACCACCTTCCTAACCTGCAATCTTCTTCCTGACCTCTCAGCCCCCACCCCCACTCCGGCCCATCACCCTCACCTTATCACCCTCACCTTAACCTCCTTCCACCTATCGCATTTCTAACGCCCCTCCCCCAAATCCCTCCTCCCTACCATTTATCTTCGCCTGGTTGGCACACTTTCCTCATTTCTGAAGAAGGGCTCATGCCCGAAACGCCGATTTTCCTGCTCCTTGGATGCTGCCTGACCTGCTGCGCTATGGAGAGAAAGCAGAGTTAACGTTCTGAGTTCTACAGAAGTGTCATTGGACCCAATAAGTTCATTCTACTTTCCCTCCACAGATGCTGCCGGCCCTGCTGAATTTCTCTAGCAATTTGTTTTGTTTCAGATTTGCAGCATACATAGTTCTTTGTTATATTATATAAGAAAGCAAGTGATAAGTTAGCCTTTATTACATGGCTGCATTTGTGGCCAACACTACTACTCAGCGGAGTACCATATGTGCAAAATCAGAATATTGCTTTTAAACTCTGATCCAGCAGCAATGTGCCATACATGATAACCAGAATCATAGAATCCTTATAGTGTGGAAACAGGCCTTTTGACCCAACAGGCCCACGCTGACACTCCGAATAGTAACCCACTCAGAGCCATTCCCCTATATTTACCCCTGACTAATGTACCCAACCTACACACAGTCTGAACACAATGGGCAATCTAGCTTGGCCAATTCACCTAACCTGCACATCTTTGGACTGTGGGAGGAAACCGAAGCACCCGAAGGAAACCCACACAGATCCCGGGACAATGTGCATTATCGCTGAAGGTGAGCACCTCGCCAAGACCTTCCCTATGCTTCCACTTCTCACCTTTAAATAACCGCCAAACCTTAAACAGACCATTGTTCGCAGCAAACTGCCCAGACTTCAGGACAACATTGACCACAACACCATACAACCCTGTCATGGCTACCACTGCAAGGTGTATCAAAATGTGGGGACATCACTTACCATGTACGCAGCAGGTACTCATGTGACACGGCCAACATTGTCTATCTCATACGCTACAGGCAAGGATGCCCTGAGGTATGGTACATTGGCGTGACCGAGCAGATGCTACATCAACGAATGAATGGACTCCATGCACCAATTGCCAGACTGGGGTGCTCCCCGCCAGTCAGGGAACACTACAGTGATCGGGGACATTTGGCCCCAGACCTTCGAGTGACCATCCTCCAAGATGGACTTCTGGATATGTAACAACGCAGAGTGGCCGAGCAGAGGCTAATAGCCATGTTTGGTACGAGATCTTGGGTCCATGTCACACTACAGGTGAGCCCACTACACTATATATGCTCACACATAAGCACACACATACACTTACATACGCACACAGACCCTGTCACATACATGTTCTCTCAGACACACACAAATACATCCCACACTCTCACCCACGTGGACACCTTCTCACAGGTATATACTCTGTCACATTCACGCACACACTCTATCAAGCACGCACACACACACATACAGACTCTCTCACTCTTTACTACACACATAGACACACTCTTTCATTCTTCTCACATGCACGCACGCACCCATTTAAGTCTATGGGGTGAATTTGCAGTTGCAGAATTGTATTTTCAGATACATTCTATTTTGGTCAAAAAGCACACAATCTGTAGGCAGATAATCCATGCGATATTTTATAAATTCCTACTTTAGAAATAGAACCAGTTTGACTCTAACCTCATACCTTTAATGCATTGTCTGAGCTGAGATGTTACGATTTTTATAAAAAAACGTGTCTTTGGGAATGTAACTTAAAAGAAGTTCTGGGATTTACATATTAATGAATCAAAACTTGCAACCTATTCGAAGTGATTAAAGACTTAAGTGATTAAAGATCAGGGTGTCATACAGCTGATGTGATGTATTGAACAAACCTAGCGATCTAGGTTTGTTCAATACATCACATCAGCTGTATGACACCTTGATCTTTTACTATAAATTCTGTGTCCTATGATCCTGTCCTACATGCTATCTGAAGAAGGAGCAGCGCTCAGAAAGCTAGTACTTCCAAATAAACCTGTTGGACTATTATCTGGTGTTGTGTGATTTGGGGGATGTACATGTATCTGGAAATTTGTGTTGCAGACGTTTCGTCCCCTGTCTAGGTGACATCCTCAGTGCTTGGGAGCCTCCTGTGAAGCGCTTCTGTGATCTTTCCTCTGGCACAGAAGCGCTTCACAGGAGGCTCCCAAGCACTGAGGATGTCACCTAGACAGGGGACGAAACGTCTGCGACACAAATTCCCAGTGCGGCGAACAGAACCACAACAACGAGCAGCTGAGCTACAAATCTTCTCACAAACTATGTATCTGGAAAGGCAAGGACTGATTAGGGATAGTCAACATGGCTTTCTGTGTGGGAAATCATGTCTCACAAACTTGATTGAGTGTTTTGAAGAAGTACCAAAGGGGATTGATGAGGGCAGAGAGGTAGAATTGGAGGTGTAATGGACAGCAAAGAAGGCTACCTCAGATTACAATGGGATCTTGATCAGATGGGCCAACGGGCTGAGAAGTGGCAGATGGAGTTTAATTTAGATAAATGTGAGGTGGTGCATTTTGGGAAAGCAAATCTTAGTAGGACGTATGGAAAGGTCCTTGGGAGTGTTGCTGAACAAAGAGACCTTGGAGTGCAGGTTCATAGCTCCTTGAAAGTGGAGTCGCAGGTAGATAGGATAGTGAAGAAGGCATTTGGTATGCTTTCCTTTATTGGTTAGAGTATTGAGTACAGGAGTTGGGAGGTCAGGTTGCGGCTGTACAGGACATTGGTTAGGCCACTGTTGGAATATTGCATACAATTCTGGTCTCCTTCCTATCGGAAGGATGTTGTGAAACTTGAAAGGGTTCAGGAAATGTTTACAAGGATGTTGCCAAGGTTGGAGGATCTGAGCTACAGGGAGAGGTTGAATAGGCCAGGGCTGTTTTCCCTGGAGTGTCGGAGGCTGAGGGGTGACCTATTAGAGGTTTATAAAATCATGAGGGGCATGGATAGGATAAATAGACAAAGTCTTTTTCCTAGGGTGGGTGAGTCCAGAGCTAGAGGGCATAGGTTGAGGGTGAGAGGGGAAAGATATAAAAGAGACCTAAGGGGCAACTTTTCACTCAGGGGGTGGTACGTGTATAGAATGAGCTGCCAGAAGAAGTGGTGGACGCTTGTGCAATTGCGACATTTAAAAGGCATCTGGATGGGTATATGAATAGGAAGGGTTTGGAGGGATATGGGACAGGTGCTGGCAGGTGGGACGAGGGTTGAGATATCTGGTCGGCATGGACAGGTTGGACCGAAGGGTCTATTTCCATGCTGTACATCTCTATGACTCTATGAACTTTGTTTACCCCAGTCCAACACAAGCATCTCCACATCATGGCAATTATTACTGACCCGCTGAATATGTCCTAACTTGACCAACTTCACTCACATTCTTCAGGTAAATAATGTTGCTATGGGAATCTCCAAGGATCTCATCAATGCCTCTGTTTTCAAGGTAGTCCCTCAAGTAGAGGGAAGGAAGAAAGGAGAAAATGTGCGAAAAAGAATTGCACTGATAAGATCATTTCTTATTTTCGTTCTTTCAAAACAAAATATTCCAAAATTCATTCCTGTAAATTGATATTCATGTTCATGTTGATATTCTTAATGTGAAGGGTGAACATATTCATTCTGGTAGAAAAGACAAGAGAATGTCCTCCATTTCAGGAATGGGTGTGAACAGCTTTGTTTGGACTGGACAAATACTCTCTTCTTTCAGTCCTCTGTTTGTCCAATATCCACTTGAAAGTACTGTCTCTGTGGGCTCACATCTGTGTACTTTGTCCTTTCGCAAGTAACACTGAGCAAACTCTAACCAGTCATTTGTTTCTATTCTGTTGTAACCAAACAGTTGCTCTTATAGGCTCTTTGATCCCTTTTCCTAACACTAACACAGCAGTTTGATTTTTCCATCTTTACCTTGAAAGCCAGTCTGCTGTCTAATGTATGTGTCGATTGTAGGGCTGTGGAGATACGTTGTGGCTGGTTAAATAACACAATTAGGGGCGCTTCAGATTTTATTTCTAGCATGCGCCAAATTAACTGATTCCAGCTGTGCCACCAATAACTACTTTTAGGAGGGGGAAAAGATCAGTCATTCCTGATTGTCATTGAGAGAGACTCTTGTCAGCAATGCTCCTATATGAGTGTTGGGAAAGGTTAGGATCAGGCTCTGCTGTTTTGCCTTTTGAAGTTTATTCACTGGAAGTGCTCAGGTTTATGCTTATATTTGAAAAATTACCAGTGAAGTGATTAATGTCCTTAGAACAGCAGCAAGTCAGCATTTTCAGCAGGGGGAGGAAAAAGGTGAGCAAAGTGGCAAATTTAAAAAAAACAATTTTAAAAATGGTTGGCAATGCTCATGTAGAGTAATTCCTGATCAATAATTTCAGCAATTTCGACCTATAAGCAGTTAGCTTGTTTTCCTTGCTACCAGAGAGATTTCTCCAATTCATGAACTAGGGATTACCATTCTGTAAACTAGATAATCAAGTTGAATGACTGAATATGTTTATTTAATGAAGGCTGAGCTTGTTTAGTTAAGGATTAAAAATGACATGAAGAGATAAAAAGTAACAACTTGGCTGATTGACAAAAACTGAAGCCAAAACTAAAAACAAAGGTGAAGGGTTCTGAAGAAGCTAATGTTCTGGGGCCATGGGTTTGAATTCCACCGTGGTGAATGGTAAAATTTGAATTCAGTTAACACAGTCTGGAATTAAAACATAGTCTAACAGTGACCCATTTACTACTGCTGATTGTCACTTAAAACCCATCTGGTTCACTAATGCTCGTTAGCAAAGACAATCTGCCATCCTGGAGGACGCTCAGGTGTGCGGTGGGATCCCATCCACGCTCACCCCAGCCCGGACGGAATTTCACATTGGCCCCAAGGTCCCGTACTTCCCGCGGGAGCCTGTGCCCCACAACCTGAGCCGCCTCCGGAGTTTTAATTTTGTTTCATTTCGGGATGTGAAAAGGAGGGCCCTGTATAGACTGCTGCTGCACACCGTCCACCTCTTCTCCCTCATCCACCGTCCGGACACGCCTTGGCGTGCCCATTTGCCATCGGGCGGTGGGGATCCCCAGTGGAGGGCTCTCTACGCAGGAGTCCTCCCCCTTTCTCTCAGGGATCTGGGGTGGAGAGTGCTGCACGCAGCAGTCCCCTGCAACCGCAGATTGCGGTGGTTCACGGACTCCCAGCCCAACTACTTGTTCTGTGGCACAGTGGAGTCCGTCGGCCACGTGTATATTGGGTGTGGGCGTTTGCACTCCCTTTTTGATTTCCTTAAAAACCTTCTCCTCTGTTTTTGGCTGCACTTCAGTCCCACGCTCCTGATCTTTGGGCACCCGGTACGGAGGAGGGGGGGCAGGTCTGAAGACCTCCTCGTGGGTCTGCTCCTGGGCCTGGCCAAACTGGCCATTAACAGGTCCAGGCAGCGGGCCTTGGAGGGGTTCGTTAGGGCCGACTGCCATCCCTTCTTCCGCGGTTACGTTAGAGCCCGGGTGTCCTTGGAGAAGGAGCACGCGGTGTCCACCAACACCCTGGAGTTGTTCAGGGAGAGGTGGGCGCCGCAGGGAGTGGAGTGCATCATTTCTCCCTCCAATTCTATTTTGATTTAGTCCCTACCCTCCCCTTCACTGTTTTGATCACACAGCACACCCCTTTGATGTGAAGTGCAGTGTTTGTCACTGGCCACCCGGGTGTTTTCTTATCTTCCTAGTGGTGGAATTTGAATAAAGATTGGTGCACTTTGTGTCTTTCACTGTATCTCACACCTGCACACACACACACCATGGGAAAAAAAACAGGTAATAATAAGCACTACCGCACTTAGGTGGTAGTGTGGGGGTTAAAAAAAATTTTTTTTAAAAATGAGAAAAAAAGATAAAAAAAAAAATCTGCCATCCTGACCTGGTCTGATCGACATATAAATCCAGATCTATACCAAAGCAGTTTACTCTTGACTACCATATGGACAAATAGGTGTGGGCAATAAGTGCTGGCTTAGCCAGCAAGACCCTCATCCCACAAATAAATTAAAATAAACATGGAACACTGTATAGATAAGTGAAACACTGAGATTTTGAAATAGGAGAAATTTATTCCCTTGACATGTTGGTTTGTTTTTGCTGCTTCATATAGTTTCTATTTCCTTTTAATTTTTTTCCCTTAAGGACATTATCAGTCCTTTACAGATGAGATGGAAGATGGGAAATCTGGTAATTTGGCAGCAGACGTGTCCCCACTGCCTTGAGATATTATCATCAGCAATAATGACAGTGGCTCAACCATTTATTATCCAGAGGAAGATGGTCAATTACTCTAATCCATTGACCTTTTAATGGTCATTTTGCCAGATCACTGGGATTTTACAAACATTAAAAGAGCTCCTGCCTACATGGAGAAACGTTCACCTACATAGTGGTGGCCTCCCAGCAGCTTCCCATGTGCAGACATTCCTTTCTGGATGCTTCATTATCCAAAATTATCCAATGGCTGCCCTGGGGGCTCCAGAATCACCGCAGGAAGAAACTGACTTGCCTGTCTGACATCAGCACTATCCTTTGTGGGTGCTTCAACATGGAGATCCTTCTTTCTTACAAGAAATCTCCCAGAACTAGACATCCAAGTGGCTAGGGAGAATAGGACATTGAAGGAAATTGTACTAGGCAAATTAATGGGGCTGAGAGTTGATAACGTCCCAAGACCAGACAGTGTACATCCCAAAGTGTTGAAAGAGGTTTTTGTAGAGATAGTCGATGCATTGGTGATGATCTTCCAAATTTTTATAGATTTTGGAATGACTTCTGGAAGGTAGTATATGTTACTGCACTATTTAAGAAGGGAGAGATAGAGAGGAAAAGCAGGGAACTACAGACCTGTTAGCATTGCATTGGTGGTAGAAAATTGCCAGCATCTACTATAAAGGATGTAAAAAGTGGATACATGGTTGCTAAAGATATAATTGGGAATAGCATGGATTTGCAAGTAAGAAATTGTTTTTGATGAACTTGTTGGACATTCTTGAAGACGTTATGAACAAAATTGATAAAGAGAAGTTCATGGACATAGCATAACCAGATTTTTAGGCAGCCTTTGATAAGGTACCCGACAGGAGGCTGGTTAGAAGGATTAAAGCACATGGGATACAAGATAGTGTACTAGTATGGATTAATAATTGGTTAACAGACAGAAAACAGGGTGCAAGGATAAAGGGATCATTTGCGCATTGGCAGACTGTGTGTATTGGGGTACTGCAAGGATCAGTACCTGAGCCTCAGCTGTTTACAATATAGAAAAATGATTTGGATGTGGGTACCAAATATTTCTTATTTTTCAGATGATAAAGAGCTAAGCAGGAACATATTGAGAGGTAGATGTAAAACAACTTTAGGAGGATTTGGACAGGCTTCGAGAATGGGAAAGAATAAGGAAGATAGAATACAACATGGAAAAATGTAAGATTTTGTTAGGAGAATGGATGTGCTGATTCAATATCGCATGTGATCAAGTCTACCCATTCCAACACACCGATCATCCCATGAGTTGACAAGGTTGCATGAACAAATACCTTCTGGTATTAAAGAGATGAAGAAGATGAGTGCAGACAGTCTGATTGCCCAAGGGGGATTTGATTAATTGATTTTTTCAGAAGATCACAATAACATTACAAACAAAACCTCCCACAGGTTTCTCAATTCTTTAAGCTCTTTATCCCAAAGCTAGAAACATCTTTTGTTTTATTTAAAAGAACACAAGACCTCTTTTAACAAGGATGAGGATGACCCATGTTGTGTGTTGCCTGACTTAAAAAGCACTTTGTATCTCAAACATGATTGAAAGGCAAATTTCCTGCTGTTTTTATAAATTAGAACAAGACCAGCCACAAGATTGTGAAGTTCTTCTGAGGTACTCGAGCATAGAAGTGAAAGGGAGGTTTTTCAAAGGATGAGGGTAATCCCCTCAGAAGTGTGTACGAGTGATTAAAAAGTCAGAGAGGAAAAAACAATAATGGTTAACAAAAGGATTTCCCAAAGCTTTACAGCTCATGCTTAAACTGTTGGGAGACTTACTGATTGAATCTCTAATTTACCAGAAAGATTTCAAACAATTTACAGCCAAACCATGTCAGCAAGGATTCAGAGAGAGAGAGTGGTCATCTAAGAGGGCCATTAATGTATATCTATATTTATATTTCATTGTGCTTCATTAAAGATAAACACATTTTAGAAAATGATCTGTTAGCTAATAACAACTTAATGTTACATCTTTTTACTTCAGCTACGAAGAATTCCTGATTCTAAACAACAGTGAATTTTTCTGTTGGGGTGTGGAAGGGCCAGGGTGAGAAATCACCTGTCCTGTTTCTAGACTCCTTAAGCTTCACATAACTAACCCCACCCCCACCCCACCACTCCAACCACCAACAGTCCCACTAAATCAGAAAATTAGTTTAAGACAGGGTAAACAGGATTCTGGCATTAACTGAGATGCTGGTAAGTGAGTGTATGAAGCACTATGAGACTTGGTGTGTAATAGTTTGGTGGGGGAGTGATAATGACAGCAGAGCACCTATTAGAGAGGACACTCCAATGCCCATCCTCATGAGTGTGGGAGAGTTCAATGTCAGCCTTATTCACCTGGGGGTCTCATTGAAAGCACAGGCATGTGTTGGAAGTGGACTTCCCATTGTTTAAACTTGCAGTGAGACATTCTGAGAACAGTGTCCCAAGTTTCCACATAGTTTTCCATAAGGCCAGGTTGAGAAATTTTCTCTTCCCACACAATTCCACAGAAGAAATCCAAGGTGAATTGGAACAAATCGCAATGTATTTCTTTCATGACAGTCCAGTGATTCCTGCTGTCCCTTCCCTGTGCATACACAGACAAGGGAGTGCAGAAAGCCCTTGTCTGACAGCTAATAATGAATTAGGAGACAGTGAGGTCTGCAGATGCTGGAGATCAGAGTTGAGAGTGTGTTGCTGGAAAAGCACAGCAGGTCAAGCAGCATCTGAGGAGGAGGAAAATTGACGTTTCGGACCGGAGCCCTTCATCCATGAAGCATGAAGGAGTCCGGCCCAAAAAGTTGATATTCCTGTTCATCGGATGCTGCCTGACCTGCTGTGCTTTTCCAGCAACACACTCTCAAAGCTAATAATGAATACCTGACATAATGTGATAGTGGATAGGGACAGTGGACAGGGAAGCCGGAATATTTAGTTGGGAAACTTTGAGGGAGGAAGTGTCAGTATGCAGCTTTTTAAAAGGCATGGTTTGTAACTTCCTGAATTAGACATTAGTTAAAGCAGTCAATTTCTCTGGCCAGTAATAATAACTTAACACAGAGGTAGGCACTGAAACTTGTTTCAAGATTAGAGTGGTGCTGGAAAAGCACAGCAGGTCAGGCAGCATCCGAGGAGCAGGAAAATCAATGGTTCGGGCAAAAGCCCTTTATCAGGAAGGGCTTGTTTAGCTCATATTCCAGATCTGAAGACAGTGTATTCCATCAAATGCTCCACCTTTACAACATCAAGACATACTACTGATGTTCATTCAACAGAACTCTCTTCCTCACAGACAGAGGTAAGAAAAGAGGGACTGAGAATCTCGTGAGTATTCCTCAACCAACCACTGCTGTTGTTCTGGTGCTATATGTTCAAACCAAGGCTCTGAGGGAACAGGCACTGATGTTTTGCATCTTTACAACCCACTTCCCCAGAGACTCAACGATGGCTGGACATTATTGCTATCACTTTCTGTAACTTTAGTTTTCCTGCTGACAACATTTTCAAAACTGATTTACCGTATGACCTTATAGAGTCATACAGCATAAAACAGATCCTTCAGCCCAACTCGTCCAGCTGACCAGGTTCCCTACTAGTACCATTTACCTAAATGTAGCCCTTCTGAAGCTTTCCTATCCATGTACTTGTTCAAATGTCTTTTAGATGTCATAACTATACCTGCATGTACCATCTTCTCTGGCAGTCCATTCCACATACGGACTGACCTCTGCGTGAAAAAGTTATCCCTCAGGTCCTCATCTTAAACCTATGTCCTCTAGTTTTGAACTCCACCACTCTGGGGAAAAGGTCTTGGCTATTCACCTTATCTATGCCCCTCATGACTTTTTAAACGTCTACAAGGCCACCCCTCAGCCTCCTATGTTCCAGAGAAAAAAGTCCCAGCCTATCCAGCCTTTCTTATAACTCAACCCCTCCAGTCTTGATAACATCCTTGTAAATACTTTTTGAACCCTTTCCAGTTTTACAATATCCCTCCTAAAGGAGGACAGCCAGAATAATATGCAATACTCCAAATGTGGCCTTATCAATGTCTTGTACAGCCATAACATGACGTCCCAGCTCCTGTACTCAATGCTCTGACTGATGAGTGCAAGTTGCCTTCTTCACCACCCTGTCTATCTGCGATGCCACTTTCAAGAAACTATGTACCTACACCCCTAAGATGTCTCTGTTCAACAATTTTCCCTAAGGCCCTACCATTAATTGTGTAAATCCTGGTTTGTCTTACCAAAATGCAATACCTCACATTAATCTAAATTAAATTCAATATGCCATTGCTTGGCCCACTGGCCCATTGTACTCTTAGATAACCTTCTTCACTTTTCACTATACCACTAATTTTGGTGTCATCCACAAACTTATTAACCATACCTTCTATATTCTCATCCAAATCATTTATATGAATGACAAATAACAGCGGACCGACCCAACACTGATTCTTGTGGTATATTGCTGGTCACAGGCCTCCAATCTAAACCGCCAACTTCTGTCTCCTGCGTCAAGCCAATTTTGTATCCACTTGGCTAGCTCTTCCTATTCCCATGTGAATTAACCTTACTAAGCAGTCTACCATGTGGAACCTTGCCAAAGCCCTGCTAAAGTCCACACAGACAATGTTTACTGCTCTGTCTTCATCTATCTTCTTGGTCAGCTCTTCAAAAAACTCAATCAAGTTTGTAACACATGATTTCCTATGCAAAAAGCTATACTGACTATCCCTAATCAGTCCTTGCCTTTTCAAACGCAAGTAGATCCTGTCTGTCAGAATGCTTCAGATTTATTACAGTAACTTTCCATAGCTGGAGTCCAGGAATTGTCTTTTGTGCTTTCTTATTCCTTTATACCCTCGTCCACATCCCACAACATGCCCCCACTCACCATCTTAGCACAACCCCAGCTTCACATGAAGTTCAATAGGCTATTTGACAATTGAGAACCAAAAGGACTGCTGATGCAGACAGAATCCCTGTGAAATATTGAAACATTATGGCACGAATACGTGTCTTTCTCTCACTCATCTGGAAGAGGGAGTACCTGTCAGAGGATCTCCAAGACACCGCAATTGTATCCACCTTCATGAAAGAAGACAAGACTGGTTGTGGGAATTACAGAAGGGTTTCACTGTGGTCTACCAGGGAGGAACATTGCAAGAATTTGCCTCCATTTCCTTCTCTCAGTGGGTGAAGTGGTCATTTTGGAGATGATGTGGATTCTATCCTTCAAGAGACACATTGGACAAGATCTCTACAACAGGACAAAACCACGATAAATGCAAAGAGCAGCAGTCTCTATACCTGCTTTCCTTTGAGCTCACAAAGCTCTTCGACTCTGAAAGAAAGGACGGACTATGGAGCACCGTCCTCGAATCTGCTGCACGACACATGATAGTTACCATCCTCACCAATGGACCAGTACAAGTGTAAGCTGGGGTTAAGCAAGGATGGTCAAATACCAACACTCTTCTCCATCTTCCTTACTGTAACATTTTACGTCAGATCCATGAACTCCCCTCTGGAGTGGAGCTTCTCTACAGTATCAGCAAGAAATTGTAAAACCTACATCACCTTTGATGAAAACGAAGATCACCTCAAAACGAAGATCACCTCAAGCTATGCAATCATCGAACTGCTAAACACAGATGACACATGCATGTGCACACGCTCAGAGGCTGAGCTCCAGACCACTGTTGATGCATTTAAGAGACATATGAGAGAAGGAATCTTAGGCTCCTTCACATCTGCAATGATCTTCTACTAGCCTGCTTCCATAGAATCCTTGCAGTGCACGCTTCCACCATGTAATACAGTCCCCAAATATCAAGACAAATAACGAGCCACACGACGATTTGGATCATTTCTCAAACCTTGGGCCTGCCTTTGGCAGTAGCAGCAAAAAGATGATATCTGCTCTCCTTCATGCTTTGGAAACATGAACAATGTACAGCATTGGATAAACATTACAAATCCTCACAATTTAGTGGCAGGATATTACTAATGCATTCTGAGGCCAACTTCCCCAGTATCCTGGTTATGGTCAATCAGTGGCACTAGATGGTAATATCATCCACCGCCCTGTCACTAATGTCTCAAAACAAGCTCCCTACTAAGTTTTACCATGGTAAGTGGTTACCAGCGGGCAGAGGAAACGCTTCAAGGATGTCCTCAAAATCTCCTGAAAACAATGTAACATCCCCACTGAATCATGGGAATCTCTGGGCCAGGACCATTCCAACTGGACAAGATACATCTGCGAAGGTGCCCACCACCTTGAGCTTCCCTGACCGGCTTAGGTGGAGGTGAGGCATAAACAGCAGAAGCAGTGTTCGAAACTCTGAGCATCCCACCCACCTGCTTTGCCGAAAACCACAACTTGGTCCTGATAGACTGCCAAAGGAGAGATTTCACATATACTTTGAAATGCATAAATGTCTTGAATCAATATGTGCCAAATAAGGAAAATGCTAGATCACTAACATTAAGTTCTGTGCTAACTATGTAATAGGACTGAAAATATTTGGGACAGTGATTAAACATTTACCGTCTCTTGGAGCTGCCCCTACATTTTTTAGAGACACAAAATGGCCATGATTTTTTAAAAAGCCTGTTTCAGCATTTAGACACAAGATGGTTGATCAACTGTTGTTAACAAACTGATTAAAATAGAATTAAAAAGCCTGCTTCACCATTTCAGTATAACAACAGTACGTTTGAGAAAGAGTTTTTTTGAGGCAATAAAATGTCACGCTGGAAAAAGCACATCAGGTGAAGCAGCATCTGAGGAGCTGGAGAGTCAACGTTTCAAGCATAACACTTCGTCAGGACTGAGGAGGGGGAAGCAGGCTGAGAAATAAATAGATTTGGAAACTGGTGAGTTCAATGTTGAGGGTGTGTGGTTGTAGGCTCTAAGATGGAAGGTGAGGTGTTCCTCCTCCAGTTTAAGGGTGGCTTGTTTAGGCAGATGAGGAGGCCCAGAATGGACATGTCATGGGGGCAGTGGGAGGGGGAGTTGAAATGGTTGGCCACTGGTTTGGTTGATGCGTACAGACCAGAGGTGTTCCCTGAACCGGTTCCTGAGTTTGCGCTAGATCTCTCTGATGTAGAGGAGACCACATCGATAGCAACAGATGCAGTAAATGAATGCTAACAGTAGAAGTAATTATAAAACTTTATAAATAGAAATTAATATTATGATGAACTTTGTGCATAGGAAAAGTGATATAATTTGATAAAGATAGCAAATGGGATACAATAAATAATAGAATTCAAGCACTACTTAGAGATAAGCAACTCAAGAACATGTGCAAAGGAGAATAGCCAGTAACTCTGGAATGCGAATTAATAAATTAGACAGAAAGATACCAAGGCTGAGAGATTAAAATGATTGTTAGACATCATGAAAACCAAGGGAAGCCAAGGCTGTCCTTAAGAGTGTCCATCATTGATCAGGTGTTTCACAGGATTAGTTGTATAGAGAAAGGGAGAGGGACAGTAACCATGTTGTATGTGAGAATTGTAACGCAAAGTATACAAAAATACTGTTTTTCAACATAGAAACCAAAATGCATTATTGATCTCTCTGCCAATCTGAGCCGCAGATTACGGGAACGATTGGGTTCTCACATTGAGGCTAGAGGCTAGATTTGGGGAACATCTCTGGCCCTCTCCCTGCATTAACTGGTTGTTTTTTGAATAAAACTCTGCCACATGCCTGAATCCTGTCTACCTCCTGAGTCTTTGACCCCAGTTGGGGGTTACGCTCCTACACTATCATTGTGAAAAAGTGATCAATACATTCTTATCTCTTTTTTGGGGAAATGAGAAGAATATGAGAATTTTTCATAATTTTGTGCCAAAAAAATCGCACACAAATGACACAATGTTGAGTTTCAAAGTGTGATTAATCATTCTACATGCTTGCTTGAATACTTTCTTTTTTAGTTTTCTCCAAATTGCCCTGAGATTTTCACCCTTTACCACTATTGAATAGAAGACTTTGTGAAAACTAGATTATTTATTGGATTCATTCCTTCACCGTACACATAGGTTTAAAATGTTTCATCAAATTAGAGAATATACATTAAAATAATGGCTTTTAAGATATTGCCATTTGGTGCAGACCTGAGGAACGTTAATTGTTTGTCTGATTTGATAATATACATTCCAGAAAGAATATTTCCCAATATTGAATTTGATGGGCATCAAAAAATACATCAAAAATGTCTGCAAAGAGTTCCCCGGTGGACAATACCAAGTGAAATACTAAACTACTTGAACCAAAGAACCACAGTTCTCTCAAAGATATCAGAATCTTGGACACCATAGAGCAGGAACTTGGAGTACTGGAGGTGTCTGTGCAAATATAACATCCACGTCCCTCTAAGACCAGTAAGAAAGATGGTCCAATAGAAAAATCCTTTTCCAAATGAATAAGCCTAGCATCAAGGTACTAATCACACAAAAGCAGCTCTGCTGGGCAGGGTGTGTCATTCTAATGGCTGACACTAGTCTTCTGAAGCAAATGTTTTATTTGTAACTGGTCATAGCAGGAGACTCCCCGGAAGACAGCATGGATACTTCATGGATGTCCTCTGATCATCCCTGAAGAGGTGAAACATCCTCACTGATCCAAGAGATCTCCTGGCTTGTCAGCAATCAAAATGAAGGGTGGCACAGTAGCTCACAGTGCCATGGACCTGGGTTTGATTCCACCCTTGGGCGACTGACTGTGTGGAGTTTGCACATTCTCCCAGTGTCTGCGTGAGTTTCCTCCAGGTGCTTTGGTTTCCTCCCAGAATCCAAAGATGTGCAGATTGGACAATTTAGCATGGCTAATCCACCCAAAGTGTCCAAGGATATGAAGGTTAGGCTGGTTAACCATGGTAAAAGTCCCATGCTGGGTTATGGGGATGGGTGGGTCTGTGTTGGATGCTCTTTGGCGGGTTCGTGCAGGCTCAATTGGCTGAATAGTCTTTAGGAGTGGCATGGTGGCTCAGTGATTAGCAGTGCTGACTCCCAGGGCCAGGGACCTTGGGTGACTATGTGGAGTTTGCACATTATCCATATGTCTGTGTGGGTTTCCGTTGGTTGCTCCAGTTTCCTCCCACTGTCCAAAGATGTACAGGTTAGATGGATTGGTTGTGCTAAATCATCAATATTGACCAGGGATATGTAGACTAGGTAGATTAGCCAGGGGAAATGCAGGATTACAGGGATAGGGTGGGGATGGGTCTGGATGGGATGCTCTTCGGAGTTTCAGTGTGACTCGATGGGCCGACTAGCCTGCGTACACATAGTAGGGATTCTATGATTTTAAGATGATTAATTTAGGGAGGCACTGAACACATTGAGAGACTTCATTCAGCTAATTGAGACTTCATTGGGAATATGAAGATAAAAAGTGAAGGAATTTGAGACTGCGCAGAAACCTTCAGCAACCTCCATGGTGGCACAATGGTTACGATTGCTGCCTCACTGTGCCAGGGACCCAGGTCTGATTCCAACATGGGGCAAATCTCTTTATGGAGTTTGCACATTTTTGCCTGGGTTTCCTCTGGGTGTTCCGGTTTTCTCCCACAGTCCAAAGATGTTTGGGTTAGGTAGATTGGCCATGCTAAATCACCCATAGTGCCCAGTGATATGCAGGATGGGTAGATTAGCCATGGGAAAATGTAGGGTTACAGGGATAGGATTGGGGTGGGTAGGGTGAGTCTGGGTGTGATGCTCTTCGGAGGGTAAATGTGGTCTCAATGGGCCAAATTGCCTCTTTCCACACTGCAGGGATCCTTTGATTCAACTTTTGCACCCCACCTTCCAAGCACCACCTGTCTTGTATGTTGTAGTCTGAAGATTGCCAATTGCATTTATTCTGACCCATCAATCAGAATGGAAGCGAGTAACCCCTCATGCTGAAGGACTGATGAAGAAGAAGGAACTCTAAACTTAAATACAATAATTAGACTCAGTATTCCTGAGATGGGACAGGGAATAATCAACCATGATTCCTGACTGTTTGCAGTAACCCTCTCTAGAAACTCCATGTGTAGATATTGGTGAGATCAAGATTGGACTATTCGTGATCCCTCCACAGTTTAGCTGCTAATATTCACAGTATAGTCACACATGCAAAATATGTTGTTGTCAGGGCCCCACTGTACCTCGACAAGGTTGACAACTTTAGGAGAAGAAACAATTCACAAAAACATGTGAAAAAATGATGCAGACTTGCTTGGTACAATACATTCCCTTAAGTAATTAGAATTTATGCATAAACAATTAGCTGTCACTAAAGGATAATTAGCTCAACAACCTCACATGAAGAACCAACATTCTTAAAACTAGGGAGATAACATTAAAATCAACTCCATCTGTTCTTAAATAGGTCTGAGTGTAAACGTTGGGGGTGGTGCTGGAGAATAGGAGGTCGAGGGAAATCTTTGCTTTTATCTGAACAAAACAGCTGGAAACTAGATAGAGCTGGAGCCACTAATATTTGCACCTAAAACAAAATCAACCCCACTCTTCTCTGGGCTGCGTTTTTTTTTGGATTAAACATTACTTAATTTTTTTCTGCGTCTTTCACATTATTATTGATCACATTAATGTTTTCCTGCTTCTGTGACATTTTAAATTGATTCGGCACTGAAAATCCCGCAACAGTAAGCACAATATCTTGAAACTGATAAATTCCTCACAGTAATAAAACACAGGTCTTGTCTGTAACTTCCCTGTTAGGAGTCTCCATGTCTGGCTCTTTGGCTAGATTCTGTTTGTACTATCTGCATACGTCACCTTTTTCATACACAAATAACATGCTATAAATATGACATGCAGTATGTTAAACCTGAATAAAACACTGTTTGGCCTCAACTTGAATGTTGCATCCAAATCCAGGTAATGCATTTTGGAAGATTGTGAACACTTTGGAGAGGGTCAGAAAAAATTCCCACAGTTAGTTTCAAATTTGATGAACTTCAATCACATACTTAGATCAGAGAAGTTGGAATATTTCTCCCTGGAGAAGAGAAAGTTGAGTGGGAATTGAGAGAGAATTAAATCATTAAAAATAATGAGGGGCTTAGCCAGAGTAGGTAAGGAAAAACTGTTCACATTGGTGGTAGATTTGAGACCCAGAAGTATACTTGTAACATAGTTAGCAAAAGAAGCAATGACCATAAGATATAAGAGCTGAATTAGGCCATTCAGCCCATCAGGTCGCTCTGCCATTTAATCAAGGCTGATGTGCTTCTCAAGCTTATTCCCTTGCCTTCGCTCTGTAACAACCCTTGATCTCCTTACTCATCAAATGACACAGTGAGGAAAAATATTTCCACATAGTGTGTGGTTAGGATGTGGATAGGCACTGCCTGAAACTGTGGTGGGTATAGGTTCAATTGAAATTTTCAAGAGAGAATTGGGTCATTATCTGAAAATGAGCAATTTTCAGGGCTTCAGAAAAAAAGGAGAGAAGTAGCACTAGGTCATTTGCTCCTTCAGAGGCTAGCTAAGAAACGATAGGTCAAATGGCCTTCTCTGTGCTGTAACCATTTTACAATTCAGTATCTCATGAGAATTTGTTCTTCCTCTAATCCCATTGGAAGATCCTTCATGAAGATATTTGTATTTTTACTGTAAAGTCTTTGTTGTAAACTGTTAATGTTAGAACAAGTCCTATTTTGGTGTCATCTGCAAACTTACTAACCATACCTTCTATGTTCACATCCATTTACATAAATTCTGAAAAGCAGTGAACCCGGCACTGATCCTTGTGACACACCACTGGTTACAGGCCTCCAATCCAAAATCAACCCTTCACCACCACCTCATGTCTCTTATCCTCAAACAATTTTGTATCCAATTGGCTAGCTCTTTCTTGGATCTCATGGGATCTAACCAGTCCATCGTGCAGAATCGTATCAAAAGCTTTGCTGAGGTTATTATAGAGTCAAGAGTGTGGTGCTGGAAAAGCACAGCAGGTCAGTCAGCATCCAAGGAGCAGGAGAATCGATGTTTTGGGCCTAAGTCCTTCATTAGGGCTTATTTTCAAAACATTGATTCTCCTGCAACTTGGATGCTACCTGACCTGCTGTGCTTTTCCAGCACCATACTCTCAACTCTGATCTCCAGCATTTGCAGTCCCTACTTTCTCCTCCCTGAAGTTCATATAGGCAATGTCTACTGCTCTGCTTTCATCAATCTTCTTTGTTACCTCATTAAAACAAACTCAATCAACTTAGTGAGACACGATTTCCCATGTACAAAGCCATGCTGATTATCCCTAATCAGTCTTTGCCTTTCCAAATACAACTAAATTCTGTTCCTCAGAATCCCCTCCAACAACTTATTCACTACTGACATAAGGCTCGCTGGTCTATAGTTCCCTGGCTTTTCCTTACAGCCTTTCTTAAATAATGGAACCACATTAGCCAACCTCCAGCACTGCACATGTGGCTATCGATAAGACAAATATCTCTGCAATGGACCCAGCAATCTCTTCCTTAGCTTTCCAAAATAATTCTGGGAAATACCTGATCAGGCCCGGGGATTTATCTATCTTTATGCATTTCAAGACCTCCAGCACCTAGAGATACCAACGCAAGATATTTATTTTATATCTCACTCATCTCCTGTGGTTCCACACATAGATAGCCACATTGATCTTTAAGGGACCCAAGTTTCTCTCTAATTATTCTTTTGCTCTTAACGTATTTGTAGAATCTCTTTGGGTTCTCCTTAACTCTGTTTGCCAAAGCTATCCTATGTCTCCTTTTTGGCCTTCTGATTTCCCTCTTAAATATATTCCTACTGCCATTTTCTAAGGATTCACTTGGATCCCAGCTGTCTATACTTGATATATGATTAGATTAGATTACTTACAGTGTGGAAACAGGCCCTTCGGCCCAACAAGCCCACACCGACCCTCCGAAGAGCAACCCACCCAGACCAATTCCCCTACACCTAACACTAACGGGTAATTTAGCATGGCCAATTCACCTAACCTGCACATCTTTAGACTGTGGGAGGAAATAGGAGCACCCGGAGGAAACCTATGCGGACACGGGGAGAGTGTGCAAACTCCACACAGACAGTTGCCCGAGGCGGGATTTGAACCCGGGTCTCTGGCGCTGTGAGGCAGCAGTGCTAACCACTGTGCCACCGTGCCTCCTTCGTTTTCTTGACCAGAGCCTCAAATTCTCTATTATCGAGCATTGCCTACATCTACCAGCCTTGGGCCTTACTTCAATTTAGAATTTAACTTTTTGACCAGTTCTATCCTTTCCCATAACTATTTTAAAACTAATAGCATTATGATCACTTGACCCAAAGTGCTCTGTATTCACATCTGTCACTTGCCCTATCTTATTTTTCAACAGAAGGCCAGATTTTACTCCTTCTCCACACATTGAATATGAAAGTTTTCTTGTACACACTTAACACATTTCTCCCCAACCAAGCCCTTACCATTATGATAGCCCGGTCTACTTGGAAAGTTAAAATCACCTCCCAGTACAATCCTATTTTTCTTATAGATATCGGAGGTCTCCTTAAATATTTACTTCACAATTTCCTGCTTACCTTTTTTTTCATTCATGAGATCTGGGCGTCACTGGCTAGGCCAGCATTTATTGCCCATCCCTAATTGCCCAGAGAGCAGTTAAGAGTCAACCACATTGCTGTGGATCTGGAGTCACATGTAGGCCAGACCATGTAAGGACAGCAGTTTCCTCCCCTTAGGGACATTAGTGAACCAGGTGGGTTTTTCCAACAATCGATAGATTCATGGTCATCATCGTTAGACTCTTAATTCTAATTCTTTTTATTGAATTCAAATTCTGACATCAACTGTGGCAAGATTTGAACCCAGTTCCTAAGAATGCTGGGTCATTGGATTAACAGTTCAGTGGTAATATCACTAGACCATCACCTGTCCCCAATAATGCAATCCCGACAAAGTGATCATCCCTTTCTAAGTTCCACCCATATAATTTGACAGTCTCCCAGGAATATTCTTTCTAATTATAGCTGTAATGTTGTCCCTAACCAAAACCAGCACTCTCCCTCCCCTCTTGCCTCCTTTTCTATCCCTCCTATAGCATCCATACCTCAGAACATTAAACTTCCAGTCCTGAGCATCCCTGAGTCACATTTCTGTGATAGCCATGATAACTGCTTGAAGGAAATGCAGTGTTTGCCCAGTGACGGCAAACAGCATGGTGGCTGAGTGGTTAGCACTGCTGCCTCACAGCACCAGGGACCCTGGTTCGATTCCAGCCTTGGGTGACTGTCTGTGTGGAGTTTGCACATTCTCTCCATGTCTGTGTGGGTTTCCTCCAGGTGCCTGTCATGATCCAAAAATTGTGCAGGTTAGGTGGATTGGCCATGTTAAATTGCCCGTAGTGCTCAGGAATATGTGGGCTAGGTGTATTAGTCAGGGGTAAATGTAGGGGAGTGGGTTTGGGTAGGATACTCTTTGGAGGGTCTGTGTGGACTTGTTAGGCCAAAGGGACTGTTTCCATACTGTAAGGATTCTAAATTGCTGGCACATGCTTCAGAGGTAACATTTACGTAGCATGGTACCACACAATGATATGTCCATCCCCTTGAATGCTCCCCAATGTGACACATTATTCATCTCCCTTGCTATGCTATTCTAAACCGCAAAGGTTAGCAATTCATAACTGAGCACTGAAGACCCCACAACATGAAGTAAGCAAAGTGAGCCATATAGAGGCTGTCAGTCTGTACGTTTGTGCTGAACTGTGAATTAGTGAGTACAGTGAAAAGTTCACAAGTCGCCACCTATGGTGCCATTTAAGGTACAAAGGTGCCAAGATACAGAATCTTAGGTACAAAGCAGAAAAATAAGGAAAACCAAAGTTAAACATCACAGTGCTTTACCAAATAAAGATAAAAACAAACAAATACAGTTAACAGTTCAACACCACAGTCCATAAGCACCTAGCCATGCTGGACTCGCAATCCTCACGAGGGCTCGATCACCACCAGTTGCCCCATGCTGCCTGCTCCCGCTCTGGCCTCCGGCCGCCCCACGCTACCTGCTCCCACTCCGGCCTCTGTCCTCCCCATGCTGCCTGCTCCTGCTCCCGCTCCAGCCGCCCCATGTTGCCTGCTCCCGCTCCAGCCGCCCCATGTTGCCGGCTCCCGCTCCAGCCTCTGGCCTCCCCACACTGCCTGCTCCCTGTCCTGCTCCAGCTGCCCCAAGCTCCCTGTTCTGCTCCAGCTGCCCCAAGCTACCTGCTCCTGCTCCAGCCTCCGGCTGCCCCAGGGTGCCTGCTCCTGCTCTTGCTGCCAGCCTGTTCCAAGTTGCCTGTCCCCACACTCCTATTGGAGGCCCGCTCTAGTACCACTCAGGGCCTCCAGCCATTTCCACGGTCCAGACCTTAAAGAATCCACAATGCCGCTGATTGCCAGAGCTCTGCTCAGACACACCATGTGACCGACTGCGTAAAGCCCCAACCGCTGCCGTCGTTGCTGCTGTGACCATGACTGAGCTCTCTCCAGAAGGCAAGTAGAGAAAAGAAAACTGGGAAAATTAAAACAAAAGAAAGAAAAAAATTGAGAAAAAAAGAGTTTGTGCTAAGAAAGTATTGTAAGGACTGCAGAGGCTGGCAGCCCCTAAGGAAGCACAAAGTGAATGAGCTCAAGAAAGTAAGTTTAGAACCACAAGATGTACCTTATGTGTGATCCTCTGCAAAGTATTAAAGTGTTGAGGCTGGTGGTTTGGCTGATGTCGACTTGCATGAATGAAAGCCATAGAGAACACAAAGACCTGCTTGTGAAGAAGCCGTTACATGTTGGCCAACAGTAATTTGTGGTGTCCAGTTTCTCAGGGAAGGAGAAGACAATTGGAGATGGCTCATCAATAAGAGGAGCTGGAGCTTCAATGTGATGCAAATCCATGGAAATAACATAACCATCACACAAGGAGAGACCTGAAGTCACTATTTAAGGTTTGATGGAAAAATTTGCAAAAACTTTTGTCAATGTCAAGTTTCAGATATTTTCATTCTCTGTATTTCTCTCCCTTTCTCACTTTGCTCACACATCTGCCACTGTATAATTCTGCCTACTGTATATGTAGGAACTTGTAGTGCACAAAATGGCTGTTACATTTTCGCAATGTTGATTAAGGAATAAGCATTGGCCATTCTGCAGGGGATAACAGTCCTACTCTTCTTCGAGATAGTGTTAAGGAATTTTTGACATTCAGTTGACAGACTATATAGGGCCTTGATTAAACTCATCCAAATGTCACTGGCTCCAACCGTGCAACACTCCCTCAGCACTGGAGCATAAACTCTTTTTTACACATCACCCTTTAAAAATTCACAAAGTTGTGAATCAGAGACAAGCGAACTCTGATGGACATACTAAAACAGCAAAATTAATGATATACCGTTTCCAGTAGGCTCTCTGCCAAGTTGTACATCATTCTGACTTAAACGTCTCAGTGTCACGGGAACAGGATCTGTGAATTGCATACATAAACCGCTCTGGAAGCACCATCACTGCAAAAGATTACAATGGTTCAAGAAGTCCCACTATTTCTTCAGAGCAATAGGGATGGGTACTTTTGTTCAATTAGCTGCCCTCTGAAGTGGCCTAGCAAGCCAATCAAGACAACTAAGGAATGGGCAATAAATCATGTTCTTGCCAGGGATGCTCACACCCGAAGAACAAATGACCAAATGCTGCCTTGCCAAAATTGGCTGCATCATGAATTTTTATTTTCATATTCAGTAATTTTTAATCTATTGTACAATCCAATGAATAGTTCTGTAATCTCACCAAGATCATAGCTTGGCACTTCTCTTTTTTGTAAGTATGGGATGAAAATACTTGCTATTTCTCATTCTTAAGTTTGTTTCTTCTCCTTTCTTTCCAATGTTCTGTTAACTGCTTCCACTTTATAAGTTGTGCATATGGTGTCAGCACATTTATTAGGGTTAATAGAATTGTTGTTCTACATTCCAATTCCAACAGCTGTAAATGTCAACAACAAACGTACGTTTTTACTCTCATGTTGGTTTAATTCAGTATAAGGACTTTTGGTCTTAGTCATATTTATTAATCGAACTTGCAAGCTAAGAAATAATGCAGTTATTCTTTCAAGTTCAAACCTCTGTTCCACATGTGTGGGTCACTGGGTGGTGAAATAGAAGGTGCAAAGTTATTTGTGTGAACATTTCCAATGATTTTACAGCTCCTTGGGGAGCTACTTCTCACACCTACTGAAGCAACTTCAGAAAAATACAAATGCCAAATGTGTGTGCTTTATCACAGCTTTATAACATTTTCCTGTCAACAAAACCGCAATACTAAAAAAGAACTTTCTAGAATGGTCCAGTCGGTGTGTTGTACAGCTTTCATTGGTTATTTAAAATATTTTGGAACAAGTATCTACTGGATTCTTGTGAAATGTTTGCAAATCCTTTGTTTATTTTGCAGTGTTTGGATTTTCTGGCTCCCCACTGGCAGAATTAATTCCAAAAGCAGTTTTCTTGTTTACTTCCCACTGCTTTACTGACTGTTGCAATCAAAATAAAATCACAATGTAAGCTCCTACTTGAAACAGTGAAAATCCCATTGCTGTTAGACACAGCATGTGTTGGTAATTTATTTCATTATTCCTTTTGTAAAGTAGCTAGCACTTTCAACCAACTATGTTGAGTATATTTGATCCAAAGCATTCATAAGTTTTTTTTTGTTAAATTCTGAAATCAGGGTGAAAGCTTACTGAATTTAGAATTTCTTAAATTTAGAATATACAGCGAATACTATAGCTCACAAGAGCTTAACATGTTCATAGGGAATGTTTAGCTGGGAAAACGTGCTCTGCATTGTAACAATTCTGGGATTCTGAGTTAAAATACTATACGAATGGTTAAAAGTTTGCTATCTTACAATATTAACAAAAGATGACTAGTAATTTAATAAAGGCTGACATAACTCCTAAAATGCTGGCAACTCAAACGCAGAATTGATTTTAAACCCAAGGCAGTGATATCCAGTCATTAAATGGGTTTTGTATCTTAAGCTGCATGATAGATCAACATTGCTTCACTTGGAGGAGAGGGTTGTTGGGGGAGGTGATGTAAATGTGATTACATGAAAGCCTAGAGAGTTAATAAAAAAAACCTGATGGCAGGGAGTTTATCTAGATTTATCTAGGAAATAACTCACAGGAGTTTTTACAATTTCAGTTTTATTAAATGTATTTTCTAATACTTTAGCATCTACTGCAATCATGAAGATTATTTGAGAAAAAAATTGGGAGCTTTATTATCATCTGTTGTGTGTGTGAGTCAGGCAGCATCCGAGGAGCAGCAGAATCGACGTTTCGGGCATAAGGCCTTCATCAGGAATGAGGCTTGCGGGCTGGGGGCTGACAGATAAATGGAGAGGAGTGAGGCTGGGGGAAAGGTAGCTGGGAGTGGGATAGATAGATGAAGGTGGGGGGGGGGGAAGGGTGATAGGTCGGAGAGGAGGGTGGAGTGGATAGGGGGAAGAAAGATGGACAGGTCAAGAGGGCAGTGCTGAGTTGGAGGCTTGGGACTGGGATAAGGTGGAGGGAGAGGAAACGAGGAAACTGGTGAAATCCACATTGATCCTGTGTGGTTGGAGGACCCCAAGGCAGAAGATGAGGCGTTCTTCCTCATCTTCCAGGCGTCGTATGGCATTTGGTGATGGAAGACGCCCAGGACCTGCATGTTCTTGGTGGCGTGGGAGGGTGAGTTAAAGTGTTCAGCCATGGGGTGGTGGGTTTGCTTGGTGTGTGTGTTCCAGAGATGTTCTCTGAAACGATCCGCAAGTTGGCGTCTGTCTCCCTGATGTAGAGGAGATCACATTGGGTGCAATGGATACAGTCAATGAAGTGTGTGGAAGTACAGGCAAATTTGTGTTGGCCTTGGACAGAGGTGAGGGCGGAGATGTAGGCTCAGGTTTTGCACTTCTTACATTGGTAGGGGAAGGTGTCGGGAGTTGGGAGTGGGCTGGTGGGGGATGTGGATCTGACAAGGGAGTTGCGGAGGGAATGGTCTCTCCAAAATGCAGATAAGAATGGGGAGGGATATATATCCATAGCAGTGGGGTCTGTGAATAATGAACTTTCTCCTAGTTCATTATTGTTTTCATATTTTAAAACATGTTTCCCCCAGGAGCAGCAGATATTCCATTATTTTGAGAGACAGGATTACTTGAGGATGGAGACACCTATTCCAAATTAAGTCTCACTTTCCCCTCAAAGAATATATGTGCCTACAACATTACATTTTCTGACTGGTTTGGGAACCTACTGTTTGAAATACATTGAAATTTTACTGTAAAGTGCCTAATCTGAAACAAGGCCATGCTTAATGATTGGTAGGTTTTAATCGTATGCAAAGAAGAAAAGACTTACATTTATGTAGCACCTTTCATGTTCTCAGGACATCACAAGGCACCAATACAGTGTTGTCATGGCCGTGATGACAAAAATAAAAATGAAATTAGGGCTTTTATCAGCCAACAAACAATCAGACAACACTTCCCCATAAGCTACTTCACTTGTCATTCTCCCACATACAAAACCTTTTCAATGGCCCATTACCTTCTCCAGCACCTCCAGCAAAACTCTACAAGGCTGTACCTTCAACTAGTTCAGTTTAATCAGGCATTCACTCACTCCTCCCCTTTCAATTTGGCATTTTTCTCTCACTCTATATCAGTAACCTTGTTCGAACCAGTAATTTTCTCTTTCCAGTTGGAGCAGGTCCAGACTTCATTCTGATGCTACTTTTGATCAAGTACCCGCTGACATTTACTTAGCTCAATTAAGAAGAAGAATCATTTGTGCAAACTATCATTCCTCAAGCCAACGCCTGAGGAAACGAGCCCAGCACAGACTTATGGCTGCAGAAGGAAGGGAAAAGGAACAAAACTTGAAATAAAGCAGAAAATGGTCAGTGTTCCCGTATGGCTTTTATTTGGGTCTTGAAACAAGCTGAGGCCACACTTTAACAGTTACACTATACATGATGCTACAAAACAATACCATCTGAGCTTAAAACACAGCCCCCTGTGAAGTATTTAGAAGAAGGGAAAATGGAAGAAACAAGAATTAGAGGAGCACATAGATTACATGGTTGGATCAGATTGCAAATATTAGGAAGGGCAGGGATGGGGGTTGTTGATGGTGATTTGAAAATAAAGATGAGTGTATTAAAATTAAGACATTTCTTGACTGTGAGTGAACGTAGCTCAGCGAGTATAGTGCTTTCAGGGGAACGGAACACACACACAGATACACACTCTCTCTCTCTCAGTCTCACTCAGTCTCTCCCCCTTACATGCACGCACACACACACACATAAGTCTATGGGGTGAAATTGCAGTTGCAGATTTGTATTTGCAGATACATTCTATTTTGTTCAAAAAGCACACAATCTGTAGGCAGTCAATATTTTTTATAATCCATGCAACATTTTATAATTTCCTACTTTGCAGCGTGAGGAGATTGTACCTCTGCTTTCCTGTCATTATCATAGATGTTAGCTATGAATTATTCTGCTGAACAATTCTGTCATATATCTTCAAATAAATAGAACTAACATATCGTTTACAAGTATTTGTTTGAGGATGGTAAGTTTGTGTCAGGCAAATACAGAAACACATCAAAAAGGACTAAATGGTGATAAGAAAGCATTGCGTCTGCGTACGCAGCTGATTGGTGGCAAAGTATATGTGTACAATCAGTTCTGGTCAGCTTCGTTGTGCAAACAGCCTCCATTAATCTATGCTCCATAATCACTCTAATTGGAAAGGGAACAAATCACTTGTTGGTAATTTTAATCTTTAAAAAAGTGAGGAGTTTGAACAGGTGGTGAGGGATTGGGTGAGGGTTAAGTGTGAAAAATCTGTTTCCCAATTCAAACTTGCCTTCAGCTTTAGCTGAGGCCAGGTGGTGTGTTTATGGGGGTGACCAATCTGTTTTAAGGAAGATGTTTGCAACATTAAACATAATAATGACACTGCAAGTCTTAACGTCAGTTAAAGTTTCACCTTTAACTCTGGTCAGGAATTTGGGGTGGGAAGGCCCATGCTTAACTTTCCTGCCCTAATGCCAACTCAGGTGTTTATGTGTCCACTTCATAGCCTCTTCATGCCATCACCAAATAAACACCATTGCTGCAGGTGAGTACAGTGGCAGCCTTCCCAACTGGTACAATGTAACAGCCAGTTTGCTGGTTATAGAGAGTAGGCATTGATTTTCCCTGATTTGAGGATGATACAGTGAGGGGGCAGTCAAACAGGAGGCCTCTGAAAGTTACATCTGAACCTCCTGACCTCCCTGTGCTCCATGCGATCTCCCTTCAAAAGTCACCTATCGCCTGCAGTTGGCTGTAGTTGTGCTACGAAGTCTTGCTGTCTGAGACAACATGGTTATATATAGTGGTTGCTAGTGTCTGATTGATTGTCACCTTTGGATAGATGGAAGATTGCTGTCACAGGATGTGATGTGCTGCAAAGCCCACTGACTGACAACGAAACAGCCTGATAGATATAGGATCTGGTGGAATTTCTAGTTTGTGGTAGTGTGGAGGGACAAGGATGGGTGGTGTCCTGTGTGATAAGTGCCCAGCACAACTCTTCAAAAAAAAATTGGAAATCCCAGCTTTAAGGGTATGCAGGTCTGGGTACATTAAGGTGCGCTGTCTCTCACTTTCTATCAAACTGTTTTACCTTGCATCGAGTTTGAATAGGTTTCCATTGAGTTTCTTTCTCCAAATTAAGATGATGATATAGATTTGTTTCCAGGGAAACTTTGCATGAGGTAATACGACTTTCTCCAAACTCAATTTTACCTCGAATTGAAGGCAGCAGTGTAAAACATAATATCGCCTGTAAGAAAAAGTGCTTGTCTAAACAGCTACTAAAATTAGATACCCTACTTCCAACCAATCACCATTAGACCTCTAATCCCATCATGATCCATTTGACCTCCTCAGCCTCCAATCCACCCCTCCCTCCACAGATCAGTAGCTTACCTATTAACAGTCCCCTCCTCCAAGTGAGCACTTTATATCCTGATAGCATCCCCTTCCCCCAATTAATCCATTCATATAATGATAACAGCCCTTTCCCCTAATTGAGCCAGCCTATATCCTGATAACGGCCCCTTCCCCCAACTGAGCCCTTTCTTGGTGAAACAGTACTTGACCCTGTGGTTTTCTGCAACCAGTATTGTGCTCTGTCTTTTCCCTGTATGCTCTTGTCATTCTCCCTTACTAGTGTTTCCCCACTTTTCTTAGATAACTTTTGGGGGAAATACTGTACAACTCATTTGCATCTCTGCAATAGGCATTGCAAATCCTCGGTGAGGAGAGCTGCACACCACAAAATTTGATTCTTTGCCGTGCAAGCAATCAAACTCTAGTTAGTGAATGAGTTAGCTGATGAAATGGAGGTTGGTTAGCTCATTTGGCTGGATGGCTGGGTTTGTAATGCAGAGTAACATCCACAGTATGCATTCATTTCCTGCACTGGCTGAGGTTACCATGAAGGACTCTGCTTCTCAACCTCTCCACTTGTCTCGGGTTAAACCAGTCATCTGTCTCTAATCAAGAGAACATCCCTGCAGTCCAGAAGGACTATGGCAACCTTAACTTTGTAGACGATTTGTTACCAGATGTTATAAACTCTGTTTTAACATCATGAAGGAAAATGTGTTGTTGTGATTACTGTAAGGGAGCTGCAGTTGGCCAGACTATGTTAAAATCCAATTGTTCACAACTGGAAAAGGAAAAGCAGAGAGTGGAAAGAGATAAATGTGAAAATTGAAATTAAATTAATTCATCAAATTAAACACAGACTAAAAATTGGAACAGGGACTTTTCCCAGCTTGTGTCATTCAATTCCCACCTCAGGCGACTGACTGTGTGGAGTTTGCACGTTCTCCCCGTGTCTGCGTGGGTTTCTTCCGGGTGCTCCGGTTTCCTCCCACAGTCCAAAGATGTGCAGGTCAGGTGAATTGGCCATGCTAAATTGCCCGTAGTGTTAGGTAAGGGGTAAATTATGGGTGGGTTGCGCTTCGGCGGGTCGGTGTGGACTTGTTGGGCCGAAGGGCCTGTTTCCACACTGTAATGTAATCTAATGTAATCTAATCTAATCTAATTCACATGATCGTTCCTTATTTTCTTCATGGGATGTAGATATTGTTGGCAGGACCTGCATTTGTTGCCTATCCCTAATAGCTAACCAGTGGTTAGCATTGCTGCATTATAGCACTAAGGACCTGAGTTCGATTCCTGCCTCGGGTGACTGACTGTGTGGTGTTTGTGCATTCTCCCCATGTCTGCCTGGGTTTCCTCCCACAGTCCAAACATACACAGGTTAGTAGATTGGCCATGCTAAATTTTCCTGTAGTGTCCAGGCATGTACAGATTAGTTGGATTAGCTATGGGAATAGTGGGGTTATGGGGATAGGGTGGAGGGCTGGTTCTGGGTGGGATGCGCTTTCCAGGGTCAGTGCACACTCAATGGTCTGAATGGCTCTATCTGAAAGGTAGGGATTCTATGATTCTATAGTTGCCCTTGAACTAAGTGGCTCGTTTGGCTATTTCAGTGGGCAGTTAAGAGTCAACCATACTGGGAACAAACCTACTGGGAACAAACCTGAGGAAATGACTTCTCCATGGCTTTTGTGGTTTAAAACAATCTCCTGACCTCCAATTGTGGATTGTTCCTTTCCTTCCTTTTGTCATAGCTTCAGGATTCTCAGGTGGAGACCTTTTATCACAACACATTTTCTGTTTGAAGTCTCAGTCAAATCAACTTGTATAAAATATAGGTAAATACTGGATGTAGGTTTGCTCACTGAGCTGGAAGGTTCATGTTCAGACGTTTCGTCACCCTACTAGGTAACATTTTCAGTGAGCCTCCAGACGAAGCATTGCTGATGATTCCTGCTTTCTATTTATATGTTTCGGTTTCTTTGGGTTTCAAAGAAACCCAAACATATAAATAGAAAGCAGGAATCATCAGAAATGCTTCGTCTGGAGACTCACTGAAGATGTTAACTAGTATGGAGACGAAATGTGTGAAAATGAACCTTCCAGCTTAGCGAGCAAACCTACATCCAGAACCTTAACCTGAGCTACAAATCTTCTCAAAACTCGCTAATAGATAAATACTGTTAGGTAATAACCCTAGCCTGTCCCAATTGTCAGGAAAGCTGTCAGTTGACCCAGTTAAGTGAAAGAACCGTGTTAAAAACCACTCCCTTTTACTTTCCATAGGTCCTCCCTGCTCCAAGCAGATACCTATGGTTTAAGCAGAAGTATTTGCGAAACAGAATTTTTTCCATTTCCAATATTTTTTACATTTTATAAATAGAAGTCATATAGTAATGAAGCCTTTATGGCATGAAAGAAGACCCTTCAGTCCACCATGTCCATGCCAGTCATGAAACATCCCATTTTCCAGCACTTTGCCCATAGTCTTGGATGGTATGTTGATTCAAGTGGTCATCTTATTGGTTCTTAAATGTCTTAAAGGCTCTGGCCTCGACCACCCTTACAAACAGTGAGGGTAACCCTAAGGGTAAAGAAGTTTCAAAGCTCCTCTAAATCTCCTGCTCCTCACTCTAAGACTGTGCCGCCTGGTTATTGACCCACTACTAAGGGGAAAGGATTTTCCTTATTTAGCCTACCTATGTCCCTCAGAATTCTGTACACCTGAGGATCCCATTAGCCTTCGCTGCTGTAAACAAGCCCAGCCTACCCAAGTGAACTGCATGCTAGATCTGATCAACCAGCATTCAATAGAAAATGCAGCTTTAAGGAGCTGCACCAAGTAATTTACAGTTCTTCTCAACAAATTCATCTGCCAACCTCTGTGCTGTCAGCAAATAATGCAAACTGCACCAGAAATATGCCATCCATATTTATAAGGACGTCAGAAATCTCAAAGCAGGTCATTCAACTCTGTACACTGGAAATATGAAGTATGACAGCTCAAATCCACTATGTGAACTGTTCAACTGCAAGTATTCAAATCCTGCCCAAGCAAACTGCTTATTTCACAAGAGTATAAAGTGGATCCAAGTGTTTCTGGATAGTTTTCTCATCCAGCATAATTATGGAGGAGGGGGGAACATCCCAGGTCTAGTCTGTAAGCTCATCTTGGCTATAGGCAGTAGTTTGGATAGTTCAATAAATATCAGAGGGAGGAGAAATTCAGTATTGGGGAGAGGAAATGTTTTAACTCCCAGCTGTTTTCCCAACCACACAGGCTTGTGATTTTGGAATGATATTTGTTCTGATTTTCCCTTTTGTTACTGAATTTTCTGCAAATGAAATGTCAAAATTCACACAGGAAGAATGACCCCAGCAGCCATAGAACAATATCCCCAATGTGAAAAGTGGAAAATATGAGCAATATGCTATTGCAGCACCACCTGGTGTTACTGGATGTTATTGTCATGCATTATCAACTGGCTTCTGTGAGTGAATGTGCAAGTGTCCATGAGATCATTCTTCTGTCCACTCAGCAAAATGATCAACTCAAAGGGTCACGGATCTGTGGAATTCACTACCCGAGTGCAGTGGATGCTGGGACGTTGAGTTTGACATTAAGAAGGGGGAATAGGTAGATTTTTAATTAGATATGGGTTGAAGGGATATGGAGAGCGGTCAGTAAAGTGGAGTTGAGGTTGAGATGAGATCAGCTATGATTGTATCAAATGGCGGAACAGGCTTGAGGGGCTGAATTGCCGACACCAGTTCCCAGTTCTTATGTTCTTAACTCAGACAGAATAATTAAAACAGCAACTCCCAGATATTTACTAATTGTAAAACTAAGGATATAAGACATTTCTAGCGCTCTTGTGGGAATGGAGTGTCTCTGCCTCTGGGCCAGACAGTCCAGTTTCAAGTCCTACCTCTGCCAGGAGTGTCTTGCAATAAGTCTGAGTAGGTTCATTCCAAATATTAATCAGATATCTCTTTGCTTCCTGTCATGTCACAAGCAAGCTTTGCATCAGAATATATAAACTACTGGCAAGAAATGTGGAAGTATACAGCAAGATTGTGAATATCTGAAAAGAGAAAAGTAGTCTCAAGGTTTCAGTAGAAACATTAACTAATGATGTTGGATATTTGCAAAAGAAATGGATGAGTGCTTAATTAGCATGGTAATTTATTTTATTAAATAGTTGAAAAATGATTCGCACTCAACTGGTTAAAATCATATAACAACAGAGTTATAGTCCAATAGGTTTATTTGAAAGTACAAGCTTTCGGAGTGCTGCTCCTTTGTCAGGTTGATGGGTTGATGAATCGAAACTTGCAACTCATTCTAAGTGATTAAAGACTTAACAGCAATCTCGGTTAGTTCAGTACATCGTATGACACTTTGATCTTTCACTATAAATTCTGTGTCCTCTCATCCTGCCTCACTAGCTATCTGAGGAAACGGCAATGCTTTGAAAGCTTGCACTTCCAAATAAACCTGTTGGACTATAAACTGGAGTTGTGTGATTTTTAACTTGGTAAAAACAATGACTGCAGATGCTGGAAACCAGATTCTGGATTAGTGGTGCTGGAAGAGCACAGCAGTTCAGGCAACATCCGACGAGCAGCAAAATCGACGTTTCGGGCAAAAGCCCTTCATCAGGAATAAAGACAGAGAGCCTGAAGCGTGGAGAGATAAGCTAGAGGAGGGTGGGGGTGGGGAGAAAGTAGCATAGAGTACAATAGGTGAGTGGGTTGTCTGGCAATAGTGCTCCCAAGTGTTGTTTAGTAACATGATACAGATCAAAAGACAATGAAAAACAAAGTTTATATAAAACAGAATGGCACATGACCTGAAAGGGATGGTGTTACTATGATAATGTTGTTTCTGTTCTTATTGGCAGCAGAGTTTGCAAGAGAGGGAGGAATATTCTTTACAACACAAATTCTGCAGCCAACTTTGGTGATGGAGAGCGTTGATATTAAACCTGCTGACAGGTGTCTGTCAAGTTAACAACTATACCTTGAGTAATATTGAACTTCTGGAGTGTTACTGCAGTTACATTCACCAGATTGTCAATTCCAACTCAAATGCTATCCAAATCCAACTTCAGGCTAGTATGAATTGCTTCATATTGCTGAATATAATGAAATTTCCAACAAATAAACCCACTTCTTTCCTTATAATGTAAGAAAGGTCAATAAGATGGTTGGGCTGAGGACTTTACTTGAAGAACTCATGCAGTGACGTCCTGAAGCTACAATAACTGACTTCCTATCACAACTATCTTCCTTTGACTCCAGTCACTGGAGAGTTTCCCCATTTACATCAGTTTGTTAGTGATGCTTAACACTGTATTCATTTAAGTGTTCTCTTTCTGTTTACTCTTCTTTGGCAGCCTCCGACTATCTGGGGGAAAGAGAACTTTCTTTCCAGTATTCACTTGCTCTATCAATAATTCCAATGATTTCATCTAAAGGTTTCTGGGGTGTGTTGGACCTTAAGGTATTTTGGAGACTATCACCATATTCCATTTTGTTTACGTTTAGAACTGGGAGTTGAATTTAAAAGTTGAATTTTGAATGGCAGCTTGTTTTAAAAGTGAAAAGACCAAAGACAAATGTTTGCTGTTGGGAACTGACCTGAAAACTAACACAACTTTATTACTGTTTGAATAAAAAAAAGGTCATCACACTCTCTCTCATGAGAGAGAGAGAGAGAGATGACTAGTGTGACTTAACCTGATGGTCCCCATGCCTCAGTGAGGGGAGAGGTTGAGAAGGAGAATCCTTCATGATAACCCCTGGTGTGGGAATTAAACCCACGCTACTAGCATCTCTTTACATGGCAAGCCATCCATCCAGCCATCTGAGCTCAGCAACCCCCAAATGAACTGCAGGACACTTAAATTCAAAGTTCACCATCTGCCATGGTCGGATTCAAACCCAGGACTCCAGAACATTGGCCTGGGGTTCTGGATTACAAACTCAGTGACATTGCCGCTATGCCACTGCCCTCCCCTTTATGTAAGGACATTGTAGATGTATAGGCACTGACTGTCGCTATACTCAGGGATGACAGCTGCTTGGAGATTGAATTGGTCAATAAAGGGAGGACTGGTACTAACCAGCGAACCACAGAGAATGTTGATTGGAAAGAGGAAAGGTCAGTTCTGTCTGGGTTTTGGAGGCTGTAATTTTTGGAAGCTTCCAGACTACAGGCTACTGCTGTGTTTTGTTATCTCTTTAGTTTGTCTCTCGAGTTATCAAATTTTTGAGTGCATTCAGAAAAAAATTCCAGTCTGTAAGAAATAAGTAAATATTTCTAGAAATTGGATGGGATTGTTTGCATTAACTGGTGACTTCAGAATTCAAGCAAAATATACAATTCAATGTATCTGGCAGGTTGTGGCCATGGACACATAGCAGCAATTATTTTTTTTCCAATACACTCTTTTTATGAAAAAGGTGCAATTTATTTTTGTATTTTGTATAATTGCCTCAGGCTAGCCAGGTCTGAGCATTAAGATTGACAATTAACTGTTCTTGTTCCATTTTCATGGCCCAACTAGGGCCCTCTATTCATGCTGTATAAATGGTGTCTGTTTCTTGTGTCTTAGTACTGATGTGTACAGGACAAAAAGCTTCAACCTCATTTTCTTTTAGCAATGTTTAAATTCCATATTTCTCTTTTTTCTAAAAAAGAAGCATTTCTCCTTTGAACTAGTGTTGGCACTTATGAACCTGCGCCAGGGCCCAATTCCTGCCTCCTAGTCAGGAAGCTGCCAATATGCAGACTGAATTCCTTCCCCTTTCCTCATGACATTCATAAAGTCATGATGTATTGCCTTCTTAATCTAGAGTAGTTTGTCTGAGCTTTTAAGACCATAAGAAATAGGAAGGGATCATGGCTGATCCGACTTTCTTCACATCCACTTTGAAGAAGGGATTTCACCCAGCAACAGAGAAGAGCAGTGATATGGTTCCAACTCAAGACAGTGTGTCACTACCTTTCAGATGCAATGTTAGATTAGATTAGATTCCCTACAGTGCGGAAACAGGCCATTAGGCCCAACCAGTCCACACCAACTCTCCAAAGAGTAACCCACCCAGACCCATTTCCCTCTGACTAATGCACCTAGCAGTATGGGCAATTTAGCATGGCCAATTCACCTGACTTGCACATCTTTGGACTGTGGGAAGAAACCCAGCAGACACAGGGAGAATGTGCAAACTCCACACAGACAGTCGCCCAAGGCTGGAATCAAACCTGGGACCCTGGTGCTGTGAGGCAGCAGTGCTAACCACTGAGCTGTAGATCCTTTCTGATCTTTCAGGTGGATGTAACAGACCACACAGTGGTAAGAGCAGGGAATTCTCAACTTGCCTTCAATAACATTTATTCCACAACCATGCCCATCAAAACAGACACCCTGAACATCTATCCCATTGCTGTTTGTTGAATTTTACGATGCACATATTGGTTTTGTGCATTTCTCTACACAATACCAATGACTATACTTCAAAAATCATTTGACTGTGGATTAATTTGCCATTTTATGAGGTAATAAAATGCATTACATAAATATAGTGTTTCTGTTAAAATAAATGAGTGGTTGAAAAAGGTGCAATGAAAAGTTTGGTCAGTAAGATGGGTTTCAGGAAGATTTTTAATGGCATTTGAAGATATTGAGCTTTAGGTAGAGAAATTTAAATCACAAGATCTAGACACAGCTACAATTAAGGGAGGACAGGGACAAAAAGCTAGAGTCAGAAGGATGAAGAGTTTGAGGGTGTTTTCGTGCTAGAAGATGTTACATAGATATGGAGAAAAGCGGATGTGAACTGGTATAAACACAACACTTGAATTTTAAATTGGAGACTTTAGAGCACTGGAAATCAAAAGTCAATGCGAACCTAGATGATGGATATGCAAGACTTGGTATGGTTTGGAATATATGCACGTTGGTACATTCTTCCACATTAAAAGCATTAAATTAATGCACATTGTTGATTATGGTATTTTGTATATAAGTCAGTGATGAATCACAACATTTAGTACTGCTGGATACTGGCATTATAGTACAGGTAAACATGTATTTCTATTGCTTTCCAATTCACACACTTCAGTTTAGGTATTCTAACATCATTCCATAATCCTGAAAATTCCAAAATCCAGAGATGATCCCAAGAATTCCGGACTGGATGTTTTAACTTTATCTCAAAGCAAAACACCAGGTCAGCCTCCAGGCTTTCTTATGCTACGTTAATCATATATTAACGCACAGGAGTCTGTCTCACACCAGCTCCTTCAAAGAATAATCCAATTTCACTCATTTCTCAGCTCTTTCCAAAATTCCTTACATTTGTTTCAGGTTTCTGTCCCATTTCCTAGTGAAAGCTACTGTTGAATCTGTTTTCACCTGTCTATCAGGCAGTGCGTTCCAATCTGAGTCGAGTGTGTGGTGCTGGAAAAGCATAGCAGGTCAGGCAGCATCCGAGGAGCAGGAGCTTATGCCCAAAATGTTGATTATCCTGTTCCTCAGATGCTGCCTGACCTGTTGTGCTTTTCCAACACCACACTCTCAATTCTGATCTCCAGCATCTGCTGTCCTCACTTTCTCCCCATTCCAATCTGAATGATTTATTGCATGAAAAATTACAGATGTAAACTACTTATTTTTGATGCACATCACATTTCACTTTTCTATCATCGAGTTCCACTCTGCCATATTCCAATCAGAGGGCACTGCAAGACAGTTGTAGCTGATTCATGAAAACAATATCTTAAATTTATATTGTTTTAAGCTTCATTCAGTTTCACTGGATCTAAGACTGTTATTACTTGAACCTTCTTTATATTGAGGGAGGAACGTTATGCTGATTCCTGCCCTGTGACATTGCTCAGTTTTCTCCCAATAGTGGGGGAATAAACAGGTTCCAATCTCTTGACGGGGGATTCCCAGTTCTTAGATAAACTCATCCCTGAAATGTAAACTTTATTTTCTATTTCTGTGAGAATCAGTTGCTGAGTGTATTCCAACAATTTCTGGTTCAAATTCGTTTGAAGTTTGTTTCAGTTTCCATTAAATTAATAGACAATTACAGCAGAGAAGGTAATTCAGCCCATCTCGTCTTCCTACCTCAAGAGGTTTTTCTGATTGAACTATCTACCGGAGCTCTCATTGTAACTTCAGAGCAGTCCCTTAGATTACTAGCGGTGCGCATGCGCACCCGTCACAAAGCTCCGTCACGCTCAAGGCGCATGCGCGAACCTTTGCCCAACCTAAACAGTGTTGCGAGAGAAGTGAAGAACGAGGGGCGGGGTGTGGGGGCTGAAGAAGGTGAGGGACAGTGCGGGGCGGAAAGTGAGGCGTGTGCTGAAAGAGGTGAGGAGCAGAGTGGGGCGGAAGGAGGAGCCGGAACAGGATGGGGCGAAGTACAAGGTCAGCATCAGCCAGTCAGATCGAGTGCGGCAGTTGGGGACAGTGTATGAGGAGCGGAAGGAAGATGGGCACCGCGGAGGCCCCGAGTACCGAGTTGATGGAGGAATACGCGGGCGGCAGTTCGGAGGGAGTCGGTGTGCCGCGGTTTGGCTGGAGGATCTGCCTGGCCCATCAGTTCAGGGAGCAGAGAAAACCGTTCGAGGCCAGCGACGTCTCCATGTCACATATGATTGACCACCTGGGCCTGGGAATCCGGTGAGTGAGGGCCCGGAAAAGGGGTTTTCAAGGCCGGGTGTTTGCTTTGAGTGCTGATGGAATTGGTGTTTGACTCACAGCTGGCATGTCCGGCCTGGGATTTGATGCTGTTTGTTTGTTGTGGATTTAGACAATTTCCCTTCCCTTGCTCCCTGGTATTGGTAACAGCTGACTCTGTCTGCTCACTACTGCGATTTGAAATAACCTCTATACAGATAGCACCTGCCACTCACCGGGAAGGTGCTGATTTCGCCAGTGAAGTCTCTGTACAAATCTGGGGGGAAAAATGCTTAGTGTCAATAGCTCATTATTACCCTGAAAGATTTTAAATTGTCTCCATTGCCATTTGGATTATAATGCACTAACTATGAACTGCAGTCGTGGTAGATTGCTGCCGCACAGAAGGAGGATGTTTGCCAGTCTGTGCTGAGTCTCCGGAAGAGCAGTTTGTACCTTGCCCCATTCTCCCCGAAACACTGCGTAAGATCCTAACCAAGAACTTGTTATGTAAAAAAAAAGAGGAAGTTTTGCATATTGTTCGCTAACTGCAAGGCAGCGACTGTCTTCAGATAAGAATCTAACCACCTTCCGGTGCTTTTCGATGGCATTACCGTCACTGAATTCCCACAGTATCAATATCCTGTGGGTTACAATTGACCAGAAATTACTATAGGCTAGTCATATAAATATAGTGACTGGAAGAGCAGATCAAAGGCTCTAAATTGTGTTGAATAACTCATTTAATATCTCCATGGCTTGTCCATTACGTACAGGATTTAAGTCTGGAGTATGATTGAATACACTCCACTTTCTTGGAATGAGCATGTCACCAACAGCACTCAACAAACTGGACTCCATCCAGAACAAAGTAAGAGTCACAGAGATGTAGAGCATGGAAACAGACAGTTTGGTCCAACTCATCCATCCCTATAATTAATCTAGTCCTGCTTGTAAGTTTGCTTGCTGAGCTGGCAAGTTTGTTTTGAACACAAACCTGCCAGCTCAGCGAGTAAACATACGACCTGAATCTCAACCTGAGCTACAAATCTTCTCCAAAATTGTAATCTAGTCCACTTTGCCAGCATGTGGCCCATATGGGGGTATGGTGGCTCAGTGGTTAGCACTGTTGCCTCACAGTGCCAGGGACCCGGGTTCAATTCCTGCCTCGGGCAACTGTCTGTGTGGAGTTTGCACGTTCACCCCGTGTCTGCGTGGGTTTCCTCCCACAGTCCAAAGATGTGCAGGTTAGGTGAAATGGCATGCTAAATTGCCTGTAGCATTAGGTGCATTAGTCAGGGGTAAATGTAGGGGAATGGGTCTGGGTGGGTTGCTCTTCGGAGGGTTGGTATAGACTTGTTGGACCGAATGGCCTGTTTCCACATTGTAGGGAATCTATCTATCTATCTATCATCACTCAAAACCCTTCCTATTCACATACCCATTTTCAACATTGTAATTGAACCAGCCATCAACACTTCCTCTGAAAAAGTTGCCCCTTAGGTGCCTATTATACCTTCCCCCCCTCACCTTAAATCTAGTCCTCTAGTTTTGGACTCCCTTACCCTGGGGAAAAGACCTTGACTATTCACCGTATTCATGCCCCTCATGATTTTATAAACCTCTACAAAGTCGCCCCTCAGCCTCTGATGCTTCAGAGAAAGAAGCCCCAGCCCATTCAGTCTCTCCCTAAAGCTCAAACCCTCCAACTTGGACAACATCCTTGTTAATCTTTTCTAAACCCTTTGAAGTTTCACAACATCCTTCCAATAGGAAGGAGAGTAGAATTGAACACAGTATTCCAAAAGTGACCTAACCAATGTCCTGTACAGCCAGGACATGACTTCCCAACACAATGCACCGTCAATAAAAGCAAGCGTGCCAAATGCCTTCACTTGTTTGAAACTCCATTTACCACCTCAGTTGCAGCAGTGTGTACTCTATAAAAGCTGCACCATCCTGACATGACCATTCGTTTCCTGTCGTTGGATGAAAGTCCTGAACTTTCTTTCCTAACAGCTCACCTCTGGTGAAAGGAATAATTTTAAAATGATCAGATCAAGCTTTTTGAATTTGTGTTTCAAGTGTAGATTGGAGTTGACTTAGTATCCTGTATGGTCAGATGAGGGTTACGCTGTATTATAAACTGAATTCTGTAAACAATTCATGCTTTTGTTTAGTTGTCAGTCATTATGTACCACAATTCTATTTCTAAACAGTTATTTGAAATGGTGGTACAGAAAAACTCGAATAGAAAAGAAGACACCTTTTATTGACACTTTTAATTCTATTCCATTGCGTCAGATTTATGGTAAGTACAAATTAATAAATTTATAAATGTGGTTCAATAATTTGAAGGTTTTTTGAGACTTCTGTATAGTTAGAATTTCCAGTGTTTTGCCATTTGAATAATAGTGATTATTTTAATCCTGTAAATGCCAATAGAAGAATGGTTGCTTATCCACTGTATAGCTGGTGTATGTGCAAGGAATTAAGGCAAGTATTGTTAGTTTTAACCAAGTAATTAGACTACCAACCATATTTTTTGATGTGCAAAGATTAGGAAGAATTTTGATCTCAAAGTATGGTGAATAAGTGGAGTCAAAATATCAACCTGATGTTCCTTCTCAGGCGCACCACTCGGTGGGTTTGGAGGGGGTTCCATTACAAGGGGATGGCGAGGGGAGTTCTGCAGATGGCAGCTAAACCCAGGAATGTACACCTATGACACTGTGATTGAGAACCAGGTATGTATTTGATTGTGGAAGTAAGGCTGCTGTGAAACTTAGTAGAGGTATTGCCCTTGAATACCCTTGTAAAATTGAGCTGTTGCCAAAAAAAATTCTCAATGTGCTGTTTTTGAAATGTGCTTTTCTTACTAGTTGTGTAAATAAAAATGTAAGAAAAATAAATTGGTTTTTAGGCTTCTGTTTTTCAGTAATGATAACCCACTGGTCTTTCTTTCCTAAAATTTGAGTTAATTAGAAAAACATTTAGTTGGGTATCATTTTAATCTATAAGAGAACGTTCTATTTAATGCTAAATTAATTTTAGCTCTACTGGAGCCTGCAGATCATTGAGTGATCTCCCTTACCCACAGTCATGTTAATGCTTATTCAGTTGAGGTTCCACACTGCTTGTTAACTGCTTCATAAACATGCTATGGAGTAATTCATCTTTGCAGAAGTCTTGAGAAATATGTGTTTTAAGTATGTGGACTTGTGTCAAATCAATTTTTTTCCAATTATTTATCATCAGCAATCAGTCATTGATATTGAAATCAACAAATAGATTCAACATAATAACTGTAGCTTTTTGATGTGGGTAAGAGTGTGGAGCAACAGCATCCCAACTGAGTCTGCTAACCCTGTGTTCATAGCATACTGCTGTGCACTGGTAAGATCTGGAGGTCATTTGCTAGGCAGAACCAAAGACTGAAGAGTTTCTATCTTTGCATTCTCAGATGTATCCTCGGTGTCTTTTGGTAGCTCAAGGTCATTAACATGAGCTTAGCCATACTTACTGGGTGAATTACAGTTGTATACCAATTACATTCCGTGCAGTGGATTGGCCACTGGCTCTCAACTGCTGCAAGAACACCGCAAATGAGATATAAAGACGACTGACACTGATAGCCTTGACTGTCTGAAAGTTGGCTTGAAGGACATGGCAAGCAGAAACTGGGAAACTTGAAACAAAAATAAATCCAGCATGTCTGGCAGCATCATTGGGAAGAAGGCAGAGTTAATATATCAAGTCTGATGATTTGTCATCAGAACTGAAAGAGAGATTATTATGGATCAGGCCAGGACAGAAGAGAAGCTAATAGTGAGAGCCGAGGGTAGCAGGGAGTGGGTAGTGTATGCCGAAAGCAAAGTCATGTGAAAGTGGTTGGCTATGCTGAAAGAAACCCATGTGGTAACAGGACTGGGTGTGGGCTCAGCAAAAAAATTGAATTGTGCTCTAAAGTTATTGCATTCAATGTGGAGTTCCAGAGGCTGCAAGATCCTGTAAGCTGAATACAAGATGCTGATCTTTTGAGCTTGGCGAAGTTCACTAGAACACTGCTGCAAGCCCGAGACAGAAATGTTGGCCAGGGAACACGGTGTTGAAGTGGCAGGCAACTGGAAGGCTCTGGGTTATTTTCAGGGACAGAATATAGGTGTTCCATAAAGCGTTTCATCTCCTCAGTGTAAAAGAGACCACACTGAATGGCAAATACACTAGACTAGATAGAATAAAGTATGGGTAAATCACTGCTTCACCTGGAAGATGTATTTGGCCTTGGGTGGTGAGGAGGGAGGAGGTAAATGGGCAGATGTTACACCTGTGATTGCATGGGAAGGCATCAAAGGAGTGTGCAGAGGTGCTGAGAATGGAGTGGGGTGGACCCGTTTACAACAGAGCAGAAGGCCTGGGGAATTGGAAGCTAGTAAGCCATGCAACTCAGTCCATTGTCTTCCTCTGCAGAAAAAAACAGTTATGCTAAAGTGGAGTTCCTCAGCTACATCAGGTGATGTACACAGTTGACCATCACAGCACAAGTTATTATCGCAGGAGATTAAAGGCTATCACAAATATTCACACCTGAGCAATGATTTTTGACTTCTGCAGAATTTGAAAGATTTGGTGATTGAGCAGAGCAATGGAGTATTTTAACAAGCCACGATCTAATTTAGTGGGGGAGCAGGCAAAGAGATTGTTTGGCTGACTACTGTTTCTTATGTTCCTATTTTTGACCATATTTTTAAAACCTTGGGGCTAGTTCCTGCTTATTGGCTTCACCTTGCTCAAAGGTGGTCATTGAGCTAGTTTTTTTTTGAAGAAGGAACTTTTTGCATAATGTATTGTTGAGTAAAAATTGTGCATGTGGCCCTGTGAAGCGATGAAAATTTTATATCATTGCTGTATGTTAAAGCTGCGAGCATTAATTTACTCTGCTGTAGAGCCCTTTCAGAATTTCAAATTTCAAAACTCCCCCACTAAATTAGATCATGGCTTGTTAAAATACTCCATTGCTCTGCTCAATCACCAAATCTTTCAAAAACTTTTGTTTTTGAAATTTGGATTATTTTATGGTGTTAATGTTAATTTTTCTATTAACTGCAGCTGTGTAAATAAGATTGAAACTCTGAATAATCTTGTATTCTCTGAAGGGACCTTGTTAGAAATGTGGTGCTGAGATGCAGAAAGAGCCCAGGTTAATGTAATTTCTAAATGAAATGTACCACATTTATCTTAGTTTGTTAGCTCTTTGCCAACTTTGCTTGTGTTCATGCCACTCTGAGCTGAGTTATGGACCAGACCAAACCCCCTCAAAACAAATATGAAGAGGTAGCTTGGACCCTAACTTTGAGGGCTTATGCCTGAAACATCGATTCTCCTGCCCTTCGGATGCTGCCTGACCAGCTGTACTTTTGCAGCACCGCACTGTTCGACTCTGATCTCCAGCATCTGCAGTCCTCACTTCTCTTAGACCTTAGCATTTATCTTACTTGAAGGCAAGTGTAAGAGACTGCATTCCAGATGTGATTCAATTGATCAAACTACTAGTATTAAAGTGCACTTTATTCTTACACCGCAGTTAAAATCCAGAAACAAAATTGGCATAGCTTTAACTCTAATGAAATTATTAACAAAATAATATATTATTTTAACTACTACTTGTCAAATTTTCCAATATAGCAGCATCCCATAGATAGCCTTGGCAAATGAAAATTTGGGAAAATGGATTCACTCACATGCTATGTCCAGTCCAAGAGAAAGGAAAAACTGAAAAAGAATGAATCTTGCACCAGGGTGAGACAGAGCTGTATCTTGCTGTTTCAATTCTAAAACCCCAATTTCAGCAACTAAAAGCAAAACTAAAACCCCTTGGTCTGTGTGTGCCTGAGTCCACCCACTCATGCTTTTTTTGTATAATTTTAAAACAAAACCCAATGGAGCAAACATCTCTGCTTCAGGTTTACAATACCTCGCCAAGAGAATCAGGATGGTAAAATCCTCCTTAACGGCATAATTTGTCACAGCTGGGATGGTAAGATTTTTGTATTTTTCCCATAGTAACCAAAACGGACACCTGAAAAACAAGGTAACCGATTGCTACGTGAGTGTCTGAAGCAAGCTTTAAAACCTTTTAATATAATTATTAAATTTTCGACACTATGTACCAATATGATGTATGATGACACTTAACTGGATTTCTGTTGTTCCCAGTTTACTGTCTGCTTAAGAAAGAATGGACAGACTATTTATCAACAAGTACTTTCTATTGAGAGACCTCACAAGCTGCAGAGTTGGAATTGGGGATACTGTGGAGAATATGCTTTTTACCATGCCCTTTATCCACGCGCATGGACGGTTTATAAACTTCCTGGACAAAATGTAACTTTGACATGTCGGCAAATATCTCCAATTATTCCGCATAATTATATGGTTGGTATTATTATGCTATATGATCTGGAAATTTTTTTGGAAAGATGAGTTATGACTATAACATTTGAATTTATTTACAATTTATGACATATAATTTATCAGAAATCAATGGCCTCTGCGTCAAGTTGTGCAAATATAGGTTTTTCTCAAATCATCTAGGAATTGAAGCTGGTTTTATAACTTGCTGGAATGGTCTCTTTTTTTTTGTTTTGTCGCTGTTAGGAAACATTTATCTGCTTAGTGAATGCAGGTCATTAAATCACAGAATATTGTTATGGTGAAGAAGGTAATTTGGCATATTGAATCTGCACCTTGCCCAGTATTTCTATTTAAATAGTTATCTAATGCCCCTTGAATGCCTTGATTGGACTTACTGCTGCCGCATTTCTAGGTGGTGCATTCTAGACCAGAATCACCTGGGATGTGAGAAAAAACTTCCATCACAAAGGAATTGCTTCTTTTGCAAAATACTTGAAGTCTGAGTTTTCAAATCTCCTCTTGACCTTTTCTCAAAGGAAGAAATTCTTTTGAGTTATGAAGATAGTATAGAACTTCCTCATTTTCTGACCACTCTTCTAAAACCACTCCTTCACTCTCTCTCATGTTCACTCATCCAGCGTGACACCCAGATTGTGTGGCTCTCGGCTGAGGTCTGACTCCTGTCCTACGAAGGTTTAGCATAACCTTTCTCCTCTTTTACTATATTCCCTGTTAAAGGATCGGAGAGTGTATGCCTTATTCATTACTGTGTCCAACTGCCCTGCCACTTTTTTAATTACTTGTGTACATATATACCTCTTAGAGATATGCTCTTTAGTTTGTACTGTCCATGTTTTTTGCATCCAAGTCTATAGTTTTTCAGTTTTCCAAATTGGACTTCATCTGCCACCGTTCTGCACACCTCTGCAGTTTGTCAGTGTTCTTTTGAAGTTGTATGTTGTCATGCTCACCCAGTTTATAAATCTTCCTAGTGCAGTGCCATCAACAAGTTTTGAAATTGGTCTCTGCACGCCGAGATTTAAATCACGGATGTAAATTGTGTAAAACCACGATTTCAATTCTGATCCCTGGAGAATTCCATCACAATGTTTTTCTCCAAATATAAAATATTTCTGTCAGTCAGCCAGTTTTATACTCTCATTGCTGCTTATTCCTTTTATAACTCATGGAATAAACTGTCCTTCAGATCTGTGTGACGCTGTATTAAATTCCGTTTGAAAATCAACTTTGTGCTGTACAAGATATCCTCATTAACCGTATGTTAACTCTTCAAACAACTGTTATTTTCCCTTAGGAACAGCCAACATCTATTTCTTAATTAATCCACATGTAACTAAATCTTTCCTGCCACTAAAATTAATTGGCTGATCTGTAATTGTTGTGCTTATGATTGCAAACACTGTTCAAAAATGGTTATAATTTCTTCCTCTGGCATCTGTGTAGAAGGAAGAGTGAAAGAGCATGGCCAGTGCAATTTCCATTCTCTATTCCTTCGGTATCCCTGAATGCATCCTCAATTGTTGTGATCTTGGTAACATCTTTTCCTTCGACATATGACATATTCATTTTAATATCACTACTTTGACTTCACCTTAATGCATAAGCCACCCTTTTATTATTTACATGCATACAGAAGACCTTAGGATTCTCTGAGGTTAGCTGCCCTTTTTTTTCTCATAATTTTTCTTTTAATTCTCTTATCTGCTATTAAAACTCCCTTTTGAACATCTTGCTGTTATTGGTGAAATACAAACACACTGTCAAATGCAGTGGTGTGGAACTAGGCACAACTATTTCAAAGTATTATCACCTTTTACTATTTTAAAAGTAACAAATCTTTTGGTCTTGATTTAATACAGCATCTTTCTGCTTTATTATTATAAAGAAAATTATTTATAAATCATGCCTATTGAATTCCCTATAACAATAATCTTTTTCCGTTATTTTCCCCCACTTTCCTTGGTGGTAGTGAGTTTAGAACCTAAGAGCTAGGAGCAGGAGTAGGCCGTCCTGCCCTTTTGAGCCTGCTCCACTGTTCAATAAGATCATGGCTGATCTTTTGATGCACTCAGCTCCACTTACCCTTACTCTCACTATGTCCCTTAATTCCTTTATTGTTCAAAAAAATCTATCTTTAGCTTTAAAAACGTTTACTGAAGCTTCTGCAATTTTGTCTGTATTAATATTCCTGTGTAATGCTGGTATCCGATGCACAAAATTCTCTTGGTACTATTTCTACTGTTTTCATGACTTGGACTCTTCTTTTGTGCTGTCTAATGCCATTCAGTTTTTTTCTCCTGATAGATTACTGATTTTTGTCTGGCTGCCACGTGATTAAATCTTCCTTTATTTGAATGCAATTTATATTATTTAAGTCAGCAATCTGTGGAAATTTGAACATTCAGTGAACAGAGATTTTGTTATATTTGTTCCAAAATGTTAGCTATATTCAGTACTGCCTAGGAACAAGACTAGTTACGTGGATTTTCATAGGTCGCTTAGAACAAGAGTTACCACCCTGTCAGTTTAATCAATTGGGTCAAGACAGTTCGAGAAGAAGGTTGCTACCTTTAAACTGCTAATTGCTAAGGTATTTGGGACTAGAGACGCGGCACTAGAAAAGATGCTATGCAACGTTTGAACAGTTGGGACTCCAGGAAGGTCTAGGCAGATGTATTGGGGTAGTTGGGGCTCATGACTTAGCTCATAGAGATGTACAGCATGGAAACAGACCCTTCGTCCACTCGTCCATGCCAACTAGATGGCAAAGCAATGTGGTATTAATAGTTCAGAGCAGCTGTGGGGGCAGGGTGAACAAAGCCAATGAGCAGTTTTTCTGTTATGCAGCTAAGTACGATTTAGAGTTCTCAAGAGATGAAAGGACAGTGCAGTTTTGTGAACCTGGCCATCTGTGGGCCAGCAGAAGTTGTGGCTGAGAGGAGATATCAGAGTGCAGTTTCCAGATTCCAGGGGAGCAGAGTCCCAATTGGGAGAGTGAGGCCATCTGTGATGTTGCTGCTTTTGAATTTAGATCTTCAAATGTGAAATATTGGATATTCTTGTAAACTTTTAATGAAATTTCATGATACACAAATGTTACTAATGTTCTGAGGGGGTTGCTGAAATGTCCATGGGATTTGTCTTGACCATGTTTGCTATTTGAAGTCATTTCTGTTCGTACTTGCCTCTGGTTAATTTTGAAAATTAGAATATAAATGATTATTGTGGGAGGTCTTACTGTTCTAATTTTGTATTATTTTATTATTTGTTCAAAATTGTGGAATTCTGTGGTTTTATTCTTTAAGTATTTAGAATCTCATGTTTTGTCAACTTTCTTTAAAAATAATAGCTGGTGTCTAGTCAGAGTACAACACAAATTTAATAGTCTGAATGGGGATCAAAGATGAAACTGGATTTTTAATTGCAAGCTGGAAAGGTTCAGTTGAATAGACAAAAGAAATGTGGAATGGATTTGACAAGCATTTACTTGCCTTGTAGGACACTAGTCTGCCAGTTGGAGTCTTTATATGGGAAATTGAAAACCAAAATAAAGAGGACCTGGAGGTTGCGCTTATGTTTACTCTGAGGAATGGTACTGGAACCAAGGATGATCTGAAAGGCGGGCACTGGAATGAGCCATTCCATTTCAATAAAGAAGAGGAGCACATTTCAGGAGTGTTGTTGCATCATGCTGCCCCTGTAAATAATTATACAATGGCAATTTCAGCCAGACATAAGGTTAGTGATTTATGTTGTTACTGTTCCAGAGTTTAGTATAACTTGGTGGAAGTATGGCATCAATTTTAAAATGGTCATTGGGAATGGAGAAAAATTTAATGAAATTCATTTTATGAAAGGGATTTCGGAGCATAAATGCGTTGCCTCAATGTGTAGAGTAGATAGAAGAAGGATATTCCCAATAGCAAAGGTCGCAGTCTAAGGAACTGAGGTAAACATTTATATCTGAGATGAGAAATTTCTTCATGTAGGTAGTGATGAGCCTGTGGAATTCACTACCACAGAAAACAGTCAAGGCCAGAACAATATGATTTCAAAGTGGAAAAAGATCTCGCCTTGGGGTTTAAGGGATCAAAAGACATTTGGGGGTGGGGGGTGGAGAGCAAGAACAGACTGAGTTAAATGTTCAGTTATAATAATAATGAATGGTGGATCATGCTCAAAAAGCCAAATGACCTACTATAGCTCCAAACATACCTTTCTATGTTTGAGGCATAGACCAAATAAATAAGGGATAAGTGTAGACCACTCAGCCCTTTGAGCCTGCCCACCATTCAATAAGGTCATGGCTGATCTGATTTTTAACCTCAACTCGACATTCCGTCATACCCTTAGTAAACCTCCATGACAATCAATTATCCTTAAAAATATTTAAAGATTCTTCAATTGCTCCCATCTAAAGAATGGAATTCCAAAGAGTCAATCCTGTTATACGAAAAATGTTTCTTTATTTTTCTTAAATGGGTGACCCTTTATTTTTAAACTATGACTCCTAGTTCTAGGTTTTCCCACAAGAGGAAACATCTTTTCAGCATCCACCCAATCAAGTCCCTTCAGGATCTTTTTTATATTTCAGTTAAGTCACCTCTGACTCTTAAGCTCCAGTATTAGTCTAGGAGAGGTTCTCTGAACTGCTTCCAATGTATTCACATGCTCCTGTAAGGACAGTGACCAGTACTGTATACAGTCTCATCAATGCCACATATAACTGAAACATAACCTTCTGATTCTTGCACTGAATTTCCCTTGCAATAAACTATAACATTCTACTAGCCTTCCTGATTATTTGCTGGACTGCATCCTAAACTTCTGTGATTCATGCGTTAGCACCCAGATCTTTACATTCCAGAGATCTTCAATCTCTCACCATTTAGATACATTGCTTTTTAAAAATTTCTGCCATAATGGATAGTTTCTTTTTTTCCCCCCACTTCTTTTGTCAGATATTTGCATTAAATAAGGGGGGGGGTAACTTTCGGTTAGTGGTCTGAAAAAAATTTAGCTTCCATACCTTCAGTCCCTTCATCCAAATAATTTATACAAATTATAAAGAGTTGAAGCCCCAATACCAACCCCTGTGGCACCACTTGTGATATCCCTCCAGCCTGAAGAAGATCCATTTATTCAGAGTCTCTTTTTTTTTTGTCTTAGCCAGCCAACCTTCTGCTCATGTAAACGTGTTACCTCAATACTGCAAGATTTTATTTTCTGCAGTAAATTTGATGCACTTTATCAAATGTCTTAACTGAAAACCTAAGTACAATATACTTACAGGTTCCCCTTTATCTACAGTATATTTATTTAAACAAGCTCCAATAAGTTCGTTATACAGGATTTCCCTTTGGCAAACATTATATTGGCTCTGCCTGATTACCTTGAGCTTATCTAATTCCTCATTTTACAATACCTTTTAATAGTTCCTAATATTTTTCTTCTCATGGAAGTTAAATTAATTGACTTGTAATTTCCTGCTTCCTACCTCCCCTTTTTGAATACAGGAATTACATTGGAAAATAGCTAATCTTAAGGGAAAATTCTGACCTACTGCTAGTGCATGCACAGTTCCTTTACTTGCTGTCATTAAGTGATGAGAACTCATCTGAAGTGTATTGCATGTCCAGTTGCGGCATGTAGATTGACTGACTCTGAACTGGATGTAAGTCGAGGTGACATATTTATACTGCAGACTATTTCAGGAGCAGGTGACCAAAAAAAATCGGCTTTCATCAGTATTTCTAGATTCTGATTTATCTTTCTCAGCAAAAGTTTTTTAATTTGTGCTTTTGTTTTTGTTTCCAAGCCCTGCAGATGAGATCATAATACTATTTTTATCTTTGGTTTCTGCTTGGGGAAATCGACGTTTCAGGCATGAGCCCTTCTTAAGGAATGAGGAAAGTGTGTCCAGCAGGCTAAGATAAAATGCAATCTTCTTCCTGACCTCTCAGCCCCCACCCCCACTCCGGCCTATCACCCTCACCTTAATCTCCCTTCCACCTATCGCATTTCCAACGCCCATCCTCCAAGTCCCTCCTCCCTACCTTTTATCCTGGCCTGCTTGGCATACTTTCCTCATTCCTGAAGACATGATGACATTACACATTGTACTGTGAGGAACAAAACAATAATCAGTACCATTATATTACACTGTCATTCTTGGACTAAATAATATTATTAAAGAATAATTTATCAAAGATTTGTTTTAATTAGTATGATTCCACAACAGCAATAACCTATTCAGCCTTCACAAAATATTCCCTATACTTTGGGTTCATCTTCCCTTCTCCCGAAATGTCGATTCTCCTGTTCCTGCCTGACCTGCGCTTTTCCAGCAACACATTTTCAGCTCTGATCTCCAGCATCTGCAGTCCTCACTTTCTCCTTTCTGCTTGGGGAGCCTTGTACTCCTTTATGGCGTGAAGCAGATGATAAGGAAATTTTCAGACTAATGTTTGCTTGGAAGTTTATCTTGTGTTTGTAAAGGGAATAATCTAACAAATCAAATGACAAAGAATTAGCAATCTTTCCTTTCAGGATGAAAAGAAGCAACATCTGACGTCTTAAGTGGTTTGAATTTAAAACCTTGTCTGACTTTTATTCTGGAAAAGGAGTGAATTATAGAATTGCTTTGAAATATCAGCTTGAGTTGTATGGTTCACGTGGTTGACAATTATGCCATAGTGTTACAAACCTTGTGTTCATAAGACAAGCAGTTCGTTCTTTTTTGGCCCTGTAGCTATGAAAATGGTCTATGCTTCACTTTATTACAATTTTTACCAGCTGCTGTTGGCTGTTTCTCTTAATTTTTTTTGTACCCAGTGTACATCTTGGCTTTTTAACAGAAATGAATCATTACTGTTAATCGCTGCTATTTTGACCTCCACCTTGAAGAACAGGAGTAAGCTATTTCAGGTTATTTTGTCATTCAGTTAATCGCTGCTATTTTGACCTCCACCTTGAAGAACAGGAGTAAGCTATTTCAGGTTATTTTGTCATTCAGTTTGATCATGGATTGGTATATTAATTGCATTCACATTCATGTGTTCTGAATTCCTTAATACATTTAACTATAAACTTTTGGTCTCCATTTAAAGTTTTAATTCAACCTAGCCTGAACAGATGTTTGGAAAGGGAATGGTCAAATTTACTCTTTTTTTTTTGAGTGAAGAAGTTCCTTATGACATCTCTCCTAAACAGCCTCATTCTAAGTTTTTAGTTTAAATGCCTGCTCTTTCTGAACTACACCACAAGGAAAATTATTTCCCTCACTACTTTGATCATTATGTAGATCCCAGTTAAATAACATGATTTTCGAGATTCATGGGATATAAAACCTATTTTTCAAGTTTATCTTTCTTAATCCTGGTGATCTAGTGAATCTAAATGGTACCCTTTCCAAAACCTGTACAACCCTCTTGTTACTTCATCTAATTTTTTTTGCCTGCTACATATGGAAAATGATGCTAGATGGTTGGCTACTTTACACTGCTTGGTTGCACGTGTTTTTTTTAAAATAAAAGGTCAGCATTTATTTTCCCTGCCCTGAGATGGTGATGGGCTGCTGCAGCTGTTTAATACAACAGGGTGGCTTGCTAGGAGTGCATTGGAGTGCAGTAAACAGCCAATTATTCTGTGGGATCTTAGTTACACGTAAATCGAACTGGATAAGGGCACCTGAGGCCTGATTTATTTACAGACAAATTTAAAAACAATTCTTTGAATTAGAATCAGGCCCCAAGTTTCCATCTGGAAGGATATTATTGAATTAATTTGAGTCATGTTGATATTTGGACAACTTCCTTATTAAGGAAGTATTTTACTAATGCCAACATTTTAAAATTTCCAATTCCTAGGTTTGAATTAAATTTCTCAAACTGCGTTGATCTTATTGTATATTGGTCATGACTCCTTATTTACTGGTTGTTTCATATGCTGCTGTAACTGTATTCACGTGCACTGTCATCTTTCAATCAAACACTTTATAAAGTGTATTTGCACTGTTAAAGCAGTCAGTTTTACATTGGATAATGAATATGAGAAACGTCTTTGACTTCAATGGAAATTAGCACAAATGCAGATTCTGTATGTAATTGTTCAGCAATGTTTAAATGATGTCTTCTCTTTGCTAGCTGTAAAATATTGATTAGTTTGGTGTAACTAGATGGCAAAATATAAGTTTTTTTTTTAATATATTCTGGCAGCCATATTTCTTAAGGTTGGAAGAGATGTCCTGCTTTATATAGATTTGCAACATTGAGAGTTTATGCCTTCTGTTAGACTCTTGATCTGCATAGACACCTCTGTGTAAATATATTTTGAATACATTTAGTATAAAGGTAGTTTTGAATCTAATTTGAATTCAATTTGGTTTCTTAAACAGCAAGGTTTAGTAATTAGTCACCAGACTGAATTTAACCCGAATGGCATGGGACAAGAAATCTGGAAAGATCTGCTTCAGGATGGGAAATTAGATTCTCTACCAGGTATTTGTATGTTAACTACTTTTAATGTGACCTTCCTTGTGTTTTTATAAATGCATTTCCTTCTGAAAATGGACACGCAAACTTTATTTCTGTATCATCATAAAATTATTTTAGGTTTGAATAAGAGTTGTTGAATATGCTAAAATTAAAATTACATGGCATTTGCCTTAATAGACACCAGCACAAAAACTCTCCTTCAGATTTATATGCTTATATTGAATTTCTTACCTAGTATGCAAGGCCTAAGTGTGTGGTGAAGGCAGAAACAATTGTGGCTTTCAAAGGAAATTGACAAATTATCTGAAAAGGAAAGAAAAATACAGGGCTGCAAGGAGCATGGAATAGGCGTTTCCACCTTTCCAAGCTTGCTGTTATTCAATAAGATCATTGCTGATCTGTAACCAAATCTGCATTCCTGCTTGCCCCAGTTAAATTTAAATCCCTTGCTTGACCAGAAACTCTGTACCCCTACCTTAAACATAATCATGGACTCTGTTTCCACCACCCTTTCAAGAAGACCCTTTCAGAGAGAAAATAAAACATTTCCTCATCTTTTTAAAATTGATTACCCTTTTGTTTTAATATAGTGACTCCTAGTGGATACAGGCCTAGCCGGCCCAACTTTTGCTTATTTTAGCTATTAATCTGAACTATTTATCTGACAAATCTGTGAACTACTACCAATGCATTTATGTATCTTCCTTAAATCAGGTGACTGATACTATGCACAGTACTCTATACGTAGTGTCACCAACACCTTATATGATTGAAGCAGTCTTCTCAATTTTATATTCATATCCCTCTTGGTGAATTATAAAATTATATTAGATTTTCAGTTATTTGCCGTACATGCACAATAATCTTCTATGATTCATGAACTTGGGTGTCAAATTACAGTTCTAACAGACTGTATGCAGTCTAACCAGTCAAAACGTCATTTCCACCCTGGACAGCATCAAGATCAGCTGCAAGCAAGTTTGCTTGCAACCTTAGCTTCTAACCCCAGTAGTTAGTAAAAGCTTTTATAATGTTGTGGAGTGGTTGGAATGCAGTTTACAATAAAATTCTTACAGTGTAGCTAAATGATTTCAGAACAAGTTTGCTGCTCTTTCCAGCAATCTCTATGGTCTGGCACTCACAGTAATTTCACCTAGTCTATACTTATGTAAAGCAGAAGGGTTGTTCACTGCGACAACTGAAATTGTTCTGGCAGGGAATCCTCCAGTCTTCTGGCACTACTCCTGTAGACAAAGAGGACATAAAAATCAAGGCCAATGGCTCTGCAATCTCCTCCCTTGCAGAAGGGTTGTTCACTGCGACAACTGAAATTGTTCTGGCAGGGAAATCATGTATATGAGCTCATCTGTATTAAAATGAGATGAAAGCCATTATTTTTTAATGCTGTAAAATGCTTTTAAACATGTTCAAAAGCTCTTGTACTGACTCTGGCAGAACTTCATGGTCTTTTCAAATTCTCTAGTTTGGCAAAGACCAGGTCCTGAGGCTGCTGTGTTAGAGCTATAACCTGTACAATATTGTCCAGTGCTGGGGGAGAAGAGGAAACCGCACACTCCACTCTTGGGTGACATATGAAAAGAAATGAGCCAAATGCTATGCATATAGGTGAGACTGTAACTTGCATAAAACTAATCCTTGCTTTTTGTCTCTAGGTAAACAAGGCAATAATGTTTAATGGCAATACTTAGGCTGCATATATTCTTTACATTTTTTTTGTGCAGGACAGTAATTTTTGAAGAACTGCCATGTCATCAATTTCAAATTTAGAGCTGTATTTACAGTTAAATGCATCAACTAATGCTTTAGTAACTGATAGCACTAAGTTCTTAATCAGCCTTTTCTGACAAACTCTGATGCCAGCATCTGGTTTTTTTCATATTGAACAATGTTACTCGTTTTCCAGCAGAATCACCCTTTTTAGGTAAGAACATTCATTCATCAAGCTCATCTATTTTGTACCATCTGCTTCAATATGAATATGCTTTTTTTTTTTGCTTGCTTTCCACTCTTTCAAGACATTTACATTACTCTGCTATACTATTTCAATAACATTTTCTCCAGTTGGTACCTCTCACTAACAGGCTTTCAGCTAGCTCAAAGCCTTAATTTTTTTTCACAATGGGCAGGCTTCTCATTTTGGCGCACTCACTTGATGGAGCTTGTAATATGCATTCCAAATATCAGTAGAGAAAGTTTTAACGACTATTGTATTATAAGGCTTAGGATAACTGCTGTAGAAGCCTAAGAATAGTCCAGGGCGAGGAAAGTTAACTTGAATGGGGTAAGAATGGACCTGGCTTGAATCAGAGGTTAACAGGAGAAATGGTAACTGATAAAGAGACTCCCTTTTATGCTAGCTGGCAATCCCTAAGTCTTCTACAGACATAAATGGGGGGAGGGGAAGGAGCAGGGATGATGATGATGAGTCAGAAAGGAATTTATGTATGGAAATGGGAGAACTCAACTGAATTTTTTTTCGTTTCTGCGATATGGGCACAGCTAGCTTGGCCAGCGTTTATCACCCATTCCTAATTACCCTGATATGGAGAGTGAAGAGCTGCCTTCTTGGAACTGTTGCAGCCCTTGCTGCGCATGGACACCCAGAGTACTCTTAGGAGGGGAGTATTTTTATTATTAATTTGTAGGATGTGAGCAATATTATTACCTCTCCCTAGTTGCCCTTGAGGAGGTGGTTATGAGCTGCTGCCTTGAACTGTTGCAACCCATATCCTATAGCTAATGCCATTAGGCAGCAAGTTCCAGGACTTTGACCCAGTGACACTGGAGGAAGGGAATATATTTCCAAGTCAGGCTGGTGAGTGAGTTGGAGGAGAATTGGCAAATGGCGGTGTACCTATCTATCTGCTGCCCATGAACATCTTGATCGTAATGGTTGTGGGTTGGGAAGATGTTCTCTCGTGAATTTTTCCAGTGCACACTGCTACTACTGAGCTTGTGTTGGAGAGAATGGATGTTTGTGAATGTTGTGCCAGTCAAGAAAGCTTCTTGAGTGTTGTTGGAGCTGCACTCATTCAGGCAATTGGAAAGTATTCCATTACACTTCTGAGTTGTGCCTTGTATAGGGTGGACAGGTTTTGTGGAGTCCAGAGATGAGTTACTCACTGCAGTATTCCTAGCTCTGACCTGTTGTTCTACTCACTATATTTGTATGGCAAATTCACTTCTGGCAAGTGATAACCCTAGGATATTGATAGTGGGGCATTCAGTGCTGGTGATGCCTTTGAACGTGAAAGGATAATGGTTAGATTTTTCACTTGTTGGAAATGGTTATTGTCTGTCAGTTGTCACTTGTAAACCTAAGTCGAGAGTGGGGTGCTGGAAAAGCACAGCAGGTCAGACAGCATCCAAGGAACAGAACAATCGATGTATTTGAAATGATGAAGGGCTTATGCTCAAAACGTCGATTCTCCTGCTCCTTGGATGCTGCCTGACCTGTTGTGCTTTTCCAGCAACCACTCTCTACTCTGATCTCCAGCATCTGCAGTCCTCACTTTCTCCTATTTGTAAGTCTAAACCTGATATTGTCCAAGTCTTGCTGCATTTTTGACAGTGACTCCTTCAGTATCTGAGGAGTTGTGAATTGAGCTGAACATTTTGCCATTATCAGTGAACATCCCCATTCCTGACTTGGGTGGATGGTTATTGATGAAGCAGGTGAAGATAATTGTACATTGTCAACTGAGGTGGACATTGTCAAACTTCAAAAAGACAGACAAGTTGGTAAATGGGTCAGCAAGTGACAAATGAATTTCAATGGGGAGAAATAATGTGATGTATTTTAGTGGAAGAACATGGAGACACAACATAAAAGATGGGGGTAAGTCCAACAGAGCTGCAGGAGCAGAGGGATGAGGGTATATATCTGCATGGGTAATTGAAAGTGGCAGGAAAGATTGAAGGAGTTGTTTAGAGAGCATAAAATATATAGTCTCACTGGCTTTATTAAAAGGTATATAGAGTGTAAGAGCAGGGAGATAAAGTTGGATATAAAGCAGTAGTTTGGCCTGAGCTAGAGTATTTCACCTGATTCTGGGCATCTAAATTCAAGAAGAATATGAAGGCATTGAATAGGCACAAAAGATTCTCAGAAATTGTTCTAGGGATGAGGGTTTACAGTTAGGAAGATGCGTGAGCAGAGTTTAAGTTGGGACTGTTTTCCTTGGAGAAATGAAGGCAGAGAGGAGAATTTGATATAGTGCTGAAGGTCTTTGGGACAAACTGTTTGTGCTTATGAAGTGTGCCCTCGAAGATGCATGGCCACGTCACCGCTCAGGGTTTGCACATGCCTTGTTGTATGTGGTCACACTTACTTCTGCTTCAGGAAGTCACTGCTGTGTAAGGACCTCAGAGTTTCATACAGCAGAAGGAAAAATTAGAGAGATGAGCTTGCGAAAACACCAGAAACTGAAGGGTACAGATATAAGGTAATTAATAAAAGAAGCAGAAGTTATGTATCGGGAAAATTGTTTGGACACCTTTGCTACATTGCTGCATATAGAAATACTTTGTGATTAGCTTTGAATCTGAGTCCAATATGTTGCTGCAGAAGGAATTAGATCAGCACTCATTAAAAATGTTTGGATATTGGAAGAGAGCAATATGCGATATGGGAATGAAGTGAATAGTTTCATGATGAAGCAGTTGAAGTGCAGGTACAGTGGCACAGATTTGTTTTGTGCTGTGATTTTCTGTCCTGCATTTATTTTGCCATAAGTCACTGTGGTATTTAATATCTTCCCTATCAGTATGAATGCAAACTATTTGAGATCTTTAATTAGCCTTATAAGTATCACCTATGATCATTTGAAAAATATTTTTCTGACAGACCAGGTAAATGCTGAATTTTTTTTTCCTTTGTCTGAAATTTAAGCTCATCTATTACTCCTTTATTCCGCCTCCGCTATGATTTTTCTGTCAAAGAAATGTAGGAGGCTGAATGTTGTACCCAGTGTTTTCTCTCCCTTTGCCATTCGCTTGGTTAAGATAACCTCTGGAAAGGAATCGGCATTGTCCACACTCTCTGGACTTTCTTCTTTATCCAGCAGGTAAGCCAGTTCTATGAAAGATGATGCCTACTAATCTAGGTTTCCATTTTCCACCTTTTTGATTCTGCAGTTTTGATTTGACCCTCTTGTATTTCTGTCTCCAGCAAGTTAGAATTAATCCTTTTAGCCGTCTGCCTCAATTTTTATCCAATATTCCCATAAATGCTGAAATGCTCTCTGCCTCAACTACAAATAGGTGATAAGGCATTCAATGCTCTGACAACCAACTGTTTCTCCTAACACATCTTCCCATGCTGTTTATCTTAGTATCTGCCTCGTTCTGACCGTGGTTTATTTTATCATCCATTCTTCGTTGCTGCGAACCACAAAGGAATTTATAAATGTTAAGAGTATAATTTTCTCACTTGCTGGAATTGTAAACTAATTTATGCTTCAAGTTTCCCTTTGAATTTCTCCCTTTGTTTAAGTAGCAAGGTTGACCAAGGACATTGCAACATGGCTTTTTTGTATTTAAACTTCTCACACTTAATTTTTAAACTGCTTAATCTTTAAGGAAAAAAGACTTGCAGTGGCAGCCACCTCAGAAGTTCAGAGGAAGGGTCACTGGACCCAAAAGATTAACTCTGATTTTTCTTTGCAGATGCTGTCAGACCTGCTGAGCTTTTCCAGCATCTTCTGCTTTGTTTCTGATTTACAGCATCCACAGTTCTTTTGGTTTTTATTAAGCAATTTGTTGGTTTCCGAATAGTTGATATTGTGTCTGTTGAATTCCAGCTGTCCTTTTGTGCAGTTGTTGATCTCTTCGGGCCAGTTTGATGTCATGTGACAGTTGTTGTAGCCTTTCTATGAAACTCATGCAAGACAACTGTGAGTTGAATCTGTCTGGCTAGCACAGATGTTCTTTACAAGTCTGCATCTGAATTACAGATTTTACGCCACAGTGTCAATATTGTCCTGTCAATATTAAAAATTATATTTTCTTCTTTGATTTCTGAGCAAATACCTGAAATTGCTCCAGAGGGGAAAATCTGCCTTTTTGCTCTTAAGATCAAAGGAACAACTTCAATTTTCCTAAATTATACTCCATCTCCCACCTTGTTGCTCTTTCACTAAAACAATCTTTTTGCAGCCCGTATGTATCCTGTGGTTTGTCTTTTCTAGTTTTGTATTGTCAGCTAACTTGGATATGTTATTCGGTGTCCCTTCAAAGTCACTAATATAGTACATAAATAGCTGAGGCTTTTTCACTGATCCTTGTAATATTCTGCTCGGCACAACCTGCTAATATGAAAATGTCCCATTAACCAATCATCTGACCATGCTAATATGTTCTCTTGCTTCCTCCTTTTCTAACCACCTCTTTCTACCTCCCCCCCCCCCCCCCGCCAAAAAAAAGCATCATGTGCCCTTAGCTTATTAACTTTGTGTATCTAACTATGCCTTTTGGAAATCTAGGAATGCTACATTTATTGCTTTCCCTATGAATTACATCATCCTAAAATTCTAAGTTTATCAGACAACATTTCCCTCCTTTAAAACCATGTTGACTTACGCAAATTGAATATATGCAAGAAAGTACAGTACATCGATATTGGGCTATCTAGTCTATAATAGTTACCTTTCTCCCTGTCTGTCTTGAATAGCTGTGTTGCATCTTGCCAAATTCCAGCTGAAATATTTCTGAATCCAAGGAAAACAAAATATAGAGCATGCTGGAAATTTGAAATGAAAGCAAATTGCTGGAGAAACTCAGGTCTGGCAGCATCTATGGAGACACAAATAAAGTTTACATTTTGAGGACATTATGACTCTTCTTTGGAATTCCAATGATCCAAAGAGGAGTAATTCTATTCTCGAAATGTGAACTTTGTGTCGCTCTCCACAGATGCTTCCAGAACTGCTGAGACTCTCTGGACCTTTCTTCTTTTATTCCTGAATCTAAGGAGTTTGGGAAATCATAGCTATATTATTTCTGCAGATGGCTCTTTTGGAATCCTAGGCTCTGCATTCCAGAGGTGAAATGCGAGTGACTGTCCTTTACATTCAAGGCCACACTTAACTGAGCCCTAGACAAACCTAGTACAAAGGAAAATAGCTGGGGGTCACATCCATGCAGGAGTTTTTCTGTCCAGTCTCAATTATCTTCAGCTGCTTCATAAATGACCCTTCCTTTACCATAAAGTCAGAAGTGGAGATGTTCACTGATTGCCAAGTGTTTAGCATCATTTGCTACAATTCACAAATTGAAGCACTCATTGTTGAAATGAACCATGATCTGGAAAACTATTCTGGTTTGGCCACATCGGTGGCAGGTGATGTTTGCCTGCCGATGGCCATCTCCAGCAAGACAGAAGTCTGGCCAATACTGTTTGACATTGAATGGCATTACCATTGCTTAATCCTCCCACATCAACATCATAGGAATGGATATTGACCAGAAACTGAACAGGACTAGCCACATATAAGTAGCTATAAGAGCAGGTCAGAAGCTATGAACTCTGCAGTGAGTAATTCCCCCTTCATGCACAGCCAGCATCCCAAAGTCTATCCACCATCTACAAGGCAAAAATCAATGTGACAGAATGTTCCTTGTCTGGATGGGTGCAGCTGCAACAACACTCCAGATTCTTGATACCATCCAGGACAAAGCAACCCACCTGATTGCCAGAACATACACAAACATCTTCCTGCACTGGCATTCAACAGCAGCAGTGTGTACCATCTATGAGATGCAATTCAGTGATTCACCGAGGCTGTTAGACAGCATTTTCCTGTGACAAATTAGAAGATTAAGCGCAGCAGATACATGGAAACAGTTCCCCTCCAAGCCACGTTGTCCTGATGTGGAAACAATTCACAATTTCTTCAGTGTTGCAGGGTAAAAATGTTGCAAACCCCTCCCTGATATCATTGTGGACTTCAGCAGTTCAAGTTTTTTGGATCAGAGTGGTGCTGGAAAAGCACAGCAGGTCAGGCAGCATCCGAGGAGCAGGAAAATCGACATTTCGGGCAAAAGCCCTTCATCAGAAACTGCCTTCAGCAGTTCAAGGAAGCACCTGTACACTACCTTTTTTCCTGGGCAATTAGGGATAGGCAACAAAAGCTGCTCCAAGCAGTGCCACCCATGTTAGAGGCATGTGGATGACTGCTGGTAAGTGGAATGAGGTTAGTTTGGGATGTCTGGTCTGTGCAGACAAGTTGGACCAAAGGGTCTGTTTCCATGCTGTGTGTCAACTGAGTCTACAGCAGCTAAAATGGGAACCAATGACCTCAACTATCTCTGTGCTACAGATGCACTTGTTTGACTGTAGCGGTCAGAGTAACCACTGTAGATTCCTTGTAAAGATAAAAATTCTATCTTTGTAATGAAGAATACCCTCCATTGTGTTAACTAGCACTACCACCATGCTCACTGAGAAGTTTCGAATGGATCTAGTAACTCGACTGTGCGTCCATAAAGAGCAGAATTGCATTCTCTCAATTGCCAACCCCATGAGCCAGCATCTCCTCATTCTGCCATTACTCATCAATGACAGGCATTTGACTCTGGCTAAGTGAAGAGTGCAGGAGTGCATGCGAAGGGCAGCACCAAACCTACCTGATGATGCGCAAGTGCTCTTCTGAAACATTAGTGTCCCTACCCCTGAGCTAGGAGGCCTTGATTCAAGTCTCACTGGTGGAGTGTAACAACATCTCTGAACAGGTTGATTTTATTTTTAAAACCTACCAACAGATGAGGTGTCAACCTTGTGAAGCTATAGCACAAATGTGCCAAACAGTGTAAACAGTAAATGATAAACCCAGGTTCTACAACCAGTGGATCAAATCTAAGCTCTTTAGTCCTACTAAATCAAGTTGTGAATGACAGACACTTAAATAACTCCACAGGAGTAGCTGATGATTGCAGTATTCAGCACCATTTGTGGCTCCACAAATATCCTCAATGCTCAATTCTCAGTGCAAAATATAAGGATGAAACATTTGCAACAATTTTCAGCCAGAATTGCAGAGTGGACAATCCAACTCTGCCTTGTGTGAAGGTTCCCAGATACTAATCTTCAGCTCGTTCCTCAGAGTATTCTCTTAGGTTTGGCCATCTTCAGCTTCTTAACTGTAAGGTCAGAAATGAGGATGTTTGCTGATGATTGCAGTGTCCAGCACCACTTGTGGTGACTCAGATGCAGTGCATATTCAAATATAGCTGGACAAAATCTAGGTTTGGGCTGACAAATGACAAGTAACATTTGAGACAGTCAAGTGTAAGGCAATAACCATCTCCAACTAGAGAACCTAACCACCAACTCTTAACATTTAATAGCATTATTACCACTGAATCTCCCACTGTCAGCATCCAAGGGGGTTACCATTGACCTGTCTTATGTGGCTAAAATGGCCACTCAAAGGCTAGGAATCATGCAACAAGCAACTTCCCATTGATAAAAAGCACTGCAGATATTCACCAATACTCCTTAGACTGCACCTTCCAAATCCAAGACCACTACAGTTTACAATGACAAGGGCAGCAGATACATGGGATTGTTGTTTTCAGAGCCGCTGGATCAAAATTGTGAAACTCCCTTGCTAATAGCATTGCTGATTGAACCAAATGAATTGCAATGATTTAAGAAAGCAACTCACCATCATCATCTCAAGAGCAGTTACGAAAGGCAATAAATGCTGGCCTAGTCAGCTAAGGCCACATCCTCAGAGTGAAATAAAAATTTGAAGAGACTGAAAGCAAATTAGTTGCAGCATACTGGTGTGATTCCAAGATTCTGATTTTTTGACATTTTATTGTCCCAACAGTGTTCCAGTGAAAATCAATGCAAGCTTAAAGAACAACATCTCAGCATGTTGCTTCCTACCAGCCTTAATATTGAGTTTAACTATTTTCCAACCATAAAATCCAAACAGAAGTCATTTCCTTTTTCTTTGTAAGTTTTGCTTTATATTCCTGTTTTTCTCTCTCCTTTTGAACAGCAACTGTGAAACTTGAAAGGGTTCAGAAAAGATTTACAAGGATGTTGGAGGATTTGAGCTGTAGCAAGAGGCTGAACAGGCTGGGTCTGTTTTCCCTGGAGTGTCGGAGGCTGAGGAGTGACTTTATAAAGGTTTACAAAATTATGAGGGGCATGGATAGGGTAAATAGGCAAAGTCTTTTCCCTGGGGTCAGGGAGTCCAGAACTAGAGGACATAGGTTTAGGGTGAGAGGGCAAAGATACAATGATATCTTTCCTTAAATAAGGGGAGCAAAGCTGCACTCGGTTTTCCAGATATAGCCTCATCAGCTCCTTGTACAGTTGCAGTAAGACTTTTATACTCCAATCCCAGTAAAATAAAGGCCAACATTCCATTAGCCTTCCTGCTGCTTCTATGTGCTAGATTTTTGTGGTTTGTACATGACTCCCCCCAAGTCTCTCTTTGTGGTGCAGCTTTCTGCAGATTTTGCCTATTAAATAATATTCTGATCTTGAATGAATTAACTTTACTGTCATGTACTGAAATGAGTACCATGGTAAGTTTATAAGTTGCCACTTATAGTGCCATCCTAGTACAAGGTACCTCGGTACAGCATTACAGATTAGTTAGTGTAACAATGTCGCCAATACAGTGCTATCTTCGGTACAGTGTACCTAGGTTATTCGGTAGTTGCAAAATAGAAATGAAAACTATGTTAAATTACAGTTATACACAGCGTGGGTCATAAAAATAAGTTAGAAAGACAACCATTGCAGTTTCTCTCAAAGGGGTCTCTGCAGCAGACCAGTGCAGGAGGCACCCATATTGGGGGCATGGAATGCGCTGCCTGTGGGAGTGGTAGAGTCAGGATCATTGGCGACCTTTAAGCGGCAATTGGATAGGTACATGGATGGGTGCTTAAGCTAGGACAAATGTTTGGCACAACATCGTGGGCCGAAGGGCCTGTTCTGTGCTGTATTGTTCTATGTTCTATGGGTATATGAATAAGAAGGGTTTGGAGGGATATGGGCCAGGTGCTGGTAGGTGGGACTAAATTGGGTTGGGATATCTGGTCAGCATGAACGGGTTGGACAGAAGGGTCTGTTTCCATGCTGTACATCTGGCTCTATTGACATCCCCAGACACCCCTTTTAATCCTTCTCACGTTTCTACTCCCTTTGGCCTTACACCACAAACTCTTCTGTTATTTAATCTCTTGTGTTCTACCTTATTACATATAATTCATTTTCTTATTTTACCAAATTACGCACCCTTTCACTTAAAACCTATTGCATACCTAACATTTCCTGGCTCCAGTGAAAGGTTAGCAACCTGCAACGTTATCTCTTTCTGTAGCTCCATAGATGCTGCCTGAATGCTGTGTATTTCTAGCATTTTCAGTTTTCAATTTTGATTTTTAATATCTTTGCTTTTGTAAATCTTAGATATTTTTGTCTGTTGTTATGCAGAATGTATATTCAGCTTCTTGTAGCAGACCCAAGCCTGTTTCAAACATTTATTTTGCTTATCAATATGTGCTTTTCATATAACCATAATCCTGTCACAATGCAACTGTCCTTATTGTCCGCAGAATGGCATTCTTCCGATAGGTTGACTTACCAACTTTTATTAGGGCGGATGTGTAAGCTAATGTTGGAAACTGCTTTAATTTCCCCACAATATATCAAAACAGTCTTCAGTGAAGAAAATCAGAAATGTCATTTATTTCCCTCTGGTCTTAGGTATATAACTTAAATATTTTTTACTATTTGCTATCATGCAAACAAAACTATATCTTGTTAAGTCAAAAAAAAAGGAATGGTGGCAGTATCTTTCACCCGCCAAGTACCACAAAAGTTTCTTGGTTTGATCCACATAACAATGAACTGAGCATGCCACTTTTTTATGTGCCTAGGAAAAGGTAAACAGACAGACAAAGGGCAAGTCATTGCAGCAGCTATTGCAACTACCTGCATTGTGCCAGCAAGAAAGCAAAATGTCGTTGAGTTCTGTCTTGCGTGGGACATGCCCAAGATCCATTTTGGATCAAGGGAAAAAGAGCATGCAAGGTAAGAGAAGTAGAACAGGAAGAAAAATCACTTCCATTTTTCTATGCAGACCAGACCTTTTCTTAAAAAAAAATTAGTCTAGCACAAAGGCAATTTTGACCCAGTTGGCTACATTATTTGATCTGCACAAATTTCAATCTCCTGAGGGAAAATTCTCCAAGAATATGCTTATACATTTATTTCCCCCCACCCACAAAAACTTTCTTAAGGAACGGTATGTACATTTCTGAAGTTTTATGACAGAGGAATTTATTTGGCCCATTGTCTGCGCCAGCTCTCCAAGTCAACTATACATTGTCATTTCCTTTTCTTTTCCCTATAATCCTGCATTTTTTCTTCCTTTTTTCAATTATCCAATTCCCTCTTTAATGCCTCATGTGAACTTGACTCTGCCACCCTCAATATATTCCAGATCCTAATCGCCCACATAAAAGTTTCTCTTCATGACTGTTACTACTTTTGCAAAATATTTTAAATCTGTGCCTTTTTATTCTAATCCTTTCTCCAGTGGCACCACCTTTCCCTATCAACTGCCAGAACCCTCTTTCTCGCTACTTGACGAGAAACCGTCCCAACCTTTCCAATCAATCTACATAACTGATGGTTCCAGAGATAAGTAACTTTCACACAAATCTTCTTTGCACGTCTTCCCTTAAAGTGTGCTGCCCAGAGCTTGACACATTTGACTCCAGTTGTGGCTGAACTAGTGTTTTATGCGTTAAATGTAACCTTCTTGCTCTTGTATTCTATGCTATTTTAAATAAAACTAAAATTGCTACATTTTCTATAATAGCTCCCCTCTCAACCTATCCTGCCACCTTCAATGACCTGTCTGTATCTGTACTCTGGTCCTTCTGCTCCTGTACCTCCATTTGGATTGGACTATTTTTGTTATCTATTTTCTGTCCATATTTTCCTGACCAAAATGAATCGCTTTATATTTTTCCATATTGAACTTCATCTGCTGTCTGTCTGTTCATCTGACTAACTTGTCCTTTTTGAAATTTTAGATTATCCTCTTCACCGTTCACAATGCTGCAGAATTTCACATCATCAAATTTTGAGGTTGTGCCTTTTCACTAGTCTAGGACACTAGTATCCAAAAAACAAATGTCCCAACACAATCCGGTAATCTCCACTCCAAACCTACTTTCAGCCCAAAGAAAGTATCCATTTATCAGGGCTCTATTTCCTGTTACTCAGCTAATTTTGTATCCATGTTGCCATTGTCCCTTTTCTCTCATGAAGAGAGAACTTTGTGTTCAATTTGGTTACTTGACACTGTTGTATGTCTTTTGGGAAATCCATGTACACTACATCAACATGACTATCGTTAATCCTTTATCTCAAAGCAAAACCTCTAGCTGATTAGTTAAAAATGATCCGCCCTTAAGAAAATACATTTATTAAGTATTCCATTTGCACAAATGACTTATTAATTTTATTCAAATTACTATTTCTCCACTTCCCCAGTACTGAAATTAAACTCAACAGCTCATAGTTACTGGGATTCTCTTCACACCCTATTTGGAACAAGCGTATCATTTGTAGTTCTCAAGATTTCTCTCACCAGGGTGATGTTTTAAAAATTATGGCCAGTGCTTCCACAGTTTCCTCTTATTCCTCCGTATTCTTGAATGTATCTAATCTGGTACTGTAGATTTATCCATTATAAGTTCTCACATCTTATCAATTACCATTTCAATTTCAACTGTCTGCCATTCGTGAAAATGCTATTGTGAGGATGTTGATGGTCCCTAACTGTCCATGTCTTTGTAGCCCACATGTCTCATACTAAATTGATATTTCTGCATTTTTTGATTTAAAATTATTAATTCATGTTGTACTAATTCCTTCACTTTTTTTTTGCTCAGTTGGAGCAGGCAATCTTCATTACATTGCCATTACTGTTTTAAAACTTGCATGTCTTCGTTGTTTCCCATTGAAAGCTGATTGCTCTCCTCTGTAAATTCCTTGTACATATCCTTTTGATGGTAGGGTATCCAGAATTATACCCACTACTGCACGTTTCCATGGTAGGGTGAGTAATGAATGACTCGTTCAAACTCCAGAGTCAAAAACCCTTGGAAACACTTCAATTCATACTTTTGTTTTGGCCAAAGGCTTTTACTGAATAGTCAGTACTTGTAGCAATTTTTTGTTTTAATGGTCACTTTATTGTGCATACCTAATAAACTTTTTTATCTCTTGATCAGCTACAGCCTTGTATTTTTTCATTTTATATTACTTTGGGCTAGTTTTTAATAAGTCATTCAGCACAGACCAGAAAGTTTGATGTTTGGTTTGTCGCCTGTGACAGCACCCATGATGGAAAAACCTGGTACTACCAGTGCAGACCAAAACTGCCTTAAATTAACCAAGATATTATTTCTTTGTGTATGTCTGACCTGCATGTTCTGCAACCTTTGTACTTTTCCGAATATATCATATAAGTTCATGCTTATTTATCTTAGCATTAACATTTTATTACAACAATCCTAATGTATGGCACAATAATTTGAAGAGGAATATAAATTGGTAACTATCATCTCAGATTTGAGATATTTGGGCTTCAACTGTTTCAACAGCATTTAAGAGTGGACTTCAAATGTATATTGGGATTGTTTATTATATTGCTAAGAGAATATTGGTAATGATGTATGCTGCTAACTTTAGTTAAATTTTGTTTCTAGGTGGTACACACGTTTTTTTGGGACAAGTGGAGATGCTGCTCCTGCTTTGAGTCACTACTCCTTAACGCATTACAAGCAGTGGGAACAAAAGATTGATGATTGGCAACATCCAATTTTAGAAAATGGGTAAATAGTGCAAAGTTAAGCATAAGGCAAATTTGCATTTTACATATAAACTTGCCCTTTGCTATGTTTTTTTTTAAAAAGTAGGATAATTCATTTTATCCACTTCCTAATGTTTAAACTACCTATAATCAGTTGTTTAGAAGACGGTGAAACAATATGCGTTGTCTAATTTTGTCCCCTACATGTTACACAGTGCAAGTATTTTATGCATCTTCAATCAAATATTTGTTTGTGCAGCCTAAAGTGCAGGTTGAATGTTGATCTCATCAGAACTTACAATTGTTATTGATTTATCATTATTTAGTGGAATTAAATTGGTGAATGTACAATTAAAATGGCATGTTCTTGATTATGTATTTATTTTCCTGACCGTTCATTCTAAATAACAAATGAGGTCTCACTTAAACTTTATATGAAAAAGATTATTGAACCATTGTTTGGAAAAATCGAGTTGGAACAAAAGTAACGGAAGTGCTGGAGAAACCCTGCAGATCTGGCAGCCTTCTATTTCGAGTGTGGTGCTTGAAAAGCACAGCAGGTCAGGCAGCATCTGAGGAGCACGAGAACTAATGTTTCGCACATAAGCCCTTCATCAGCATCATCTATGTACCTTGCAGCCTTTGGGACTCAACATTGGCTTTAACAATTTCAGATTTTGAACAGACTCCTCCAGGTTTGTTGCCTATGCCCACATCCCTAAATCCTGTTCGATGTGGGTTCTTCTGACACCAGTAACCCATTTACACTTCTCATTAGCACCCTACTCAGTATTAATCTCTTGATTTAGCAGAAATCCCTTTCTGTCTCCCCTTCTGTCCTCCCCTCTGTCCTTCATTGGCACTGACCAAACATTTTGACTTTTGTTACTCCACGGATGCTGCCAGATCTGCTGAGTTTCTCCAAGACTTTGATTTCGTCTGATTTTGAGCATCAGCAGTTTTTTGTTTCATTGAAAAAGAAATTGAGGCTGCCAAAAACAGGTTGAAAAATCAAAGTTTGTCAGATCCTAATGCAGTACATAAACTTTATTTTCTCAGTTGTCCTATGCTAAATACATATTTTCCCCCTTTAATTTCTATTCTTCCGACCTTGAGAGAATACTATTTCTTTCCTAAGTTATAGGAACAGCCGATTTCTTATGTTAACCTTAGCCAAATAAACTGAATATTTCAGCCTAGAAACTGAATTTTGGAGTCTGTCCTTGCCTGATATAACTGTTAAACTGCCCAGTTTTGGACAATATTACAAACAGCAGTCCTTTGTTTTCAGTTTTGCTGAGTCTAATTAGGATTAGCTAATTCAACACTGCAACTATCTATTAAATCATTAGCGAACTGTTTTTTGTAATTTCATTTCAAATTGAATCATATGTTTGAGTAATTTACATGCATTGATCAACAATTACCAAATACATTTGGCAAAGTAGAAATAGTATAAGTGAGGACAAATGTGTAGGTCAGAAGTTAAAGCAGTTTGTCTGGTGGAGGTGGTACTGAGCAAATACTGGAAATAAACAACTTGGAATGTTGCTGACGAGTGCATCCATCAATGAGGAGCTATAACAATAATATTTTAAATATTCCATATTATTACACCTTTAACTGAACCAGTCTAGTCCATTCCATACCAAATGAAATTTTGCAGGGCAAAATCGTAATGTTGGAATTTTATTAGCTTTTATTATTTGCTTCCATGAAGTTTTATAAATTTGAATATATTGATGTTCACAAATTGATAATTTGTGAATGCCATCATTGTTTCTTGAGACAAATCTTGAAGTGCTCCTGAAGTGAACACCATCTCCATCCCCAAATTAATTACAAAACAAGACAGAATTCCCACTTTATTTAAAGAGAATTGCCCTACTTATGATTATCTTCTGGTTAACTGACTTTAGCAAGTTTTTCTGGAAATGATCAGACCTGCATTTATACACTTTTGCACACATGTTTTGCACATATTTATCACAGAAATAAAATCCTTTTTTTTTAATCTGAAACTTTTTAAATTTGGAGTGTCTGTGTTCACATTTTTCTGTTCCCATTAATTCAACAGCCAATTACCTGACTGGTACAAGTCAGCCTTATTTAATGAACTATACTTCATATCTGATGGAGGAACAATTTGGCTTCAAGTGACTGATGATTTAAATATAACAAATGGCTTGACTGTTCAGAGGGATCAGCTTCCGCCTCTACCCAAAGTGATGAAGGAATATGGACGGTTTGCATATTTAGAAGGTAGATATACTGTTGATGTACAGTACAATGTTGTTACACTCAGAATAACAATCAGTTTTCCCTATGGCCATCATCAGTGTGAGTGGTTCTATCATCTCTTGGAGACTAATCCAGACATTTTGTTTTGCATAATTTCAGTATTAAATTTGACTAGAAGTTTGATCATGTTTTGTTTTCCGAACAGTTTACATTGAAATTGCCACATATAAGAGGGCAGCACGGTGGGACAGTGGTTAGCACTGCTGCCTCACAGCGCCAGAGATCCGGGTTCAATTCCCGCCTCAGGCGACTGACTGTATGGAGTTTGCACGTTCTCCCCGTGTCTGCGTGGGTTTCCTCCGGGTGCTCTGGTTTCCCCCCACAGTCCCAAAAAATGTGCAGGTTAGGTGAATTGGCCATGCTAAATTGTCTGTAGTGTTAGGTGAAGGGGTAAATGTCGGGGAATGGGTCTGGGTGGGTTGCTCTTCAGAGGGTCTGTGTGGACTTGTTGGGCCAAAGGGCCTGTTTCCACACTAAGTAATTTAATCTAATTTACTCTAATTAAAATTAGACAATCGACCAAATGAATATTTTGAAAAATACTTGGTCAACAAGTAAATCATTCTGCTATTCCCTCAGTTTTTGATTTTACTCTGTAAAATCTAATGGAGTACTTCCCAAACTTTTTCCTGACATAAATCCATTTTAATGCTTCTCATATCTTGTCCAGCAATCATAATTCTGGAATTACAAGAGATTGTTTCCATTGGGTAGATGGCTCAGAGGTAGTTTTGTGTTTTATATTGAAGGGTCCTTTTCCCTTAAACTCATTGGCATTGTGAGTCATAATTTTGGAAACTCTGATCCAATAAATAGACCAATTTGTAGGAAGCATCTAATAAACATGGAACTGTTCTTTGCTACTGAAATGACTACCTGGTTGTGTATAAAGAATCAAGTGTTGTAAAGTATCAATTATTTTTCTCATGCACTGTAGGACAGGAGTATCGAATGTACAATACATACGATGTTCATTTTTATGCGTCATTTGCACTAATTATGCTATGGCCCAAACTGGAACTTAGTCTACAGTATGATATTGGTAAGTTATATCTACTCCATTTGGTGCATTTTACAGGAATAATACTGTTCTGAATGTTTTATGGGGCTAAAGTAATTGCCTGGTCTTGAGAGTTCTTTTCTTTTCTGGGATGTGATCATTTCTGGCTAGGCCAATACATATTGTCCATCCCTAATTATCCTGAAAGGTAGTGGAGCCAGAACTGTTTTATAGGTATACGACAAAGGAAAGAGTAGGGCCCATTAGGGACCAAAATGGCAATATGCGAATGGAGCCAGAGACATAGAGGTCATCTGTATTTACAATCTGTTTTATAAGGACGATGTAGATCTAGAAACTAAGGAGGGGAGTGTGATATGATTGAACAAGTCAGCATTGATGGGGAGGATGTGTTAGCGTTTTTAGCAGGCTTGAAAATAGCTAAGTCCCCAGGCCCAGATGATATCTATTTCAGGCTTCTGTGACAGGCAAGGGAGGAGATTGTTCAGTCTCTAACTTTAATTTTCTAATCCTCGCTCATCACAGGATGCTGCAGGACAGTTAATGTAGCGGTATTATTCAAAAAAGGTAGTAGGGATAATCTAGCAAATTACAGGCCAGTGAGTCTAATATCTACCAGCTATGGAAGGAAAACTATTGGGGGAAGGAAATTGAGCGACAGAATTAATCTCCATTCTCCAGAGGCATGAATTAATCACATGGTCAGTGTGGCTATTCAGGGGGATATGTCTGAACAAATTTGAGATATACCAGAACTTCAAGAGGTGAGTGTAGTTGCCATCATTGAGGAAGAGGTGCTGGGGAAGTTGAAAGGGGATACATCACTCAGACCAGATTGGCTACACTGCAGGGTTCTGAAGAAGATAGCTGAAAAGATTTATAGAGGCGTTGTGATCTTTCAGGACTCATTGGAGTCATGGAGGGTCATGGAGGACTGGAAAATGTAAAACCGTGTTTAAGAAGGGAGAGAGGCAGCAGATGGGAACCTATAGGTTGGTTAACCTGACTTTAGTCATTGGTAAGATTTAAGAGTCCATTGTTAAGGATGAAATTGCTGAGTACTTGGAAGTGCATGGTAAAATAAGGCTGAGTTATCAAGGCTTTGTCAAGAGGAGATCATGTCTGATAAACCTGTTAAATTCTTTGAGGAGGTAATGAGTAAATTAAGGAGAATGTGATCTGTTTGGATTTCCAGAAGGCCTTTGGCAAGTACTGCACAAGGGGCTGCTAACTAAGATAAAAGTCCATGATGAGGGCAAAATACTGGCATGGATAGAGGATTGGATGATTGGCAGAAAGTGATGATAACAGGATCTTTTTCAGGATAGCAGCTGATGCATACAGAGTAGTGGATTTTTCAGAGGCCAGTGTTGGTACTGCAACTATTCATGTCATACATTAATGATCTGGAAAAAGGAACTTAGGGCATTGTTGCTAAGTTTGCAACTGACAAATATATTTGGAGAGACAGGTAGTGTAGAGGAAGTGGTAAGGCTGCAGAAGGTCTTGGACGTGCGAGGCAAGCAGGCAAAGAATTAACAGATGCAATATAATGTAGGAAAGTGAGGTTATGAATTTTGGTATGAAGAATAGAGATGCAGAATATTTTCTAAATAGGGGAAGGTTTTAGAAATCTGAAGCAGAAAGGGACTTTGGAGTTGTAATTCATTAATTACTTAAGGTTAACATGCAGGTTCATTTGGCACTTAAGAAGACAACTGCAATGTTAGCATTCATTTCAAGAAGTCTAGAATACAAGAGCAAAGAAGTACTGGTGAGGCTGTATAAGGCTGTGATTAGATGACATTTGGAATATTTTGTGAGCAGTTTTGGGTCCTGAATCTAAGGAAAGGCAGGTTTACAAGGATAATACCAGGGTTGATGGGCTTGCTGTATGAGGAGCAATTTAAGCCTCTGTGTTTATACTGAATGAAGTTTCGAAGGATGAGGAGGAGTTCTAATTGAAACTTTCAGAATACTTAGAGGCCTGGATACAGTGGACATGGAGAAGATGTAGGGGAGACTAGTATCTGAGGTCACAGCCTCAGAATGAAGGGATGACACTTTAGAATTGAGATGAGGAGGAATTTCTTCAGCCATAGGGTGGTTAGTCAATGGAACTCATTGCCGCAGAGTGCTGTGGAGGTCAAGTCATTGAATGTATTTAAGAGAGAGTGGTTCTTGATTAATGAGGGAATCAAGGGTTATTGGAAGAATGCAGGAGAATAGCATCTCTGTTGTAAGGCATGTGGTTTTCACTAGTGGAAGAGATTTGCATGGGTCCTGAGAATATTGTGCAAATCCAAAATTTGGCATAGATTCAGATTTTTAGTGATTTGTATATAGGTAAGTCATTGAGAGTTGCTTACATATTGAAAATTCAAAGCAAATTCCTTTTTCTTAAAGCTGCTGCTGTACTGAAGGAGGATAATACACAGCGAATACACTTGATGAATGGTAGATTGGCAAAAGTGAATACATCAAATGTAGTTCCACATGATATCGGAGATCCGGGTGAGATTGGTGCATTGCTTCGGTGATAAAATTAAACTTGTAATTTGTCAAAGCTCAACAGGAGCAAATTAATTTTTGTTTTCTTTTTCCATATGATAATTTACTTTCAAGAATGCTTGTCCTTTTAAAGGATTTCAATTTCTCTTTGCTGTTTAATTTGGCATAATTTTATTACTTTTTGCTTAGCTGGAATTCTGCTATTGTTTTTCTATAGTTTATTTAACACATTGGTATCTATAGGGAAAATGTATGCAGGCCTGTACATTTACATTAAAGCATTCCAGTACTTTAAACAGACTCTCAGAAATGTTTATATATGTAATTGTGCCTACACTGATCACTTGTGATTATTCTCAAGTCCAGTTTCCTATTCTTTCCAGTGCCATCTAATATTTTCTTCAAATACTTATTTCATATTCCTCTCGCTGTGTTGCTTGTCCATAGTCTACTAATTTGAATGAAGAAATACTTTCTTTCTATATATTTTGCTCATTTGACCTAATTTTGTGGTCAGTGTTGAAGGCATAGTGGTCTCCTTTCATGCTGCTTTAAGCTGCCTACAGACTTTGCAAGCTTTTGAATAGCATTTGCTGCCATATCTGAACATATGCACTGTCTGACTCTGACATGAGTGTTTCTTAAGCAATCTGCAAAACTGAGTTACATAGTCTAAACTAGGAAGTATTGATTATAATATTTAATTTGTGTAAAAAACATAAATGGAAAGGGAAGGAAAGATGATATTTAGAGACAATTGGAGTTTTCCAGTGGTCTTTTTATCATCTGCTTCTATTCATGTAGCCAGGACTGTGTACATTTTTCTCTTTATTTGGCATCAACATGTCCTGTCCTGTACATAGCTTGCTGTTAAGTATACTTCAGTGTGTTTTCATGATGACATAACCTGCCATTTTGGGCAGCAATTTTGTACATGATATTACAATGTACTCTGGTACAGAATATTGGAGCCACAAGTATTGATCAACATAAGTCTTAGTTCCCATTTTTAGCAAGCCAGGGAACTATAGACCAGTGTGCCTGACGTCGATGGTGGGCAAGTTGTTGGAGGGAATCCTGAGGGACAGGATGTACATGTATTTGGAAAGGCAAGGACTGATTAGGGATAGTCAACATGGCTTTGTGCATGGGAAATCATGTCTCACAAACTTGTTTGAATTTTTTGAGGAAGTAACAAAGAGGATTGATGAGGGCAGAGCAGTAGATGTGATCTATATGGACTTCAGTAAGGCGTTCGACAAGGTTCCCCATCGGAGACTGATTAGCAAGGTTAGATCTCACAGAATACAGGAACAACTAGCCATTTGGATACAGAACTGGCTCAAAGGTAGAAGACAGAGGGTGGTGGTGGAGGGTTTTTTTTCAGACTGGAGGCCTGTGACCAGTGGAGTGCCGCAAGGATCTGGGTCCTCTACTTTTTGTCATTCACAATGATGTTTTGGATGTGAGCATAAGAGGTACAGTTAGTAAGTTTGCAGATGACACCAAAATTGGAGGTGTAGTGGACAGCGAAGAGGGTTATCTCCGGTTACAACAAGATCTTGACCAGATGGGCCAATGGGCAGAGAAGTGGCAGATGGAGTTTAATTCTGATAAATGCAAGGTGCTGCATTTTGGGAAAGCAAATCTTAGCAGTACTTGCACATTTAATGCTAAGGTCCTAGGGAGTGTTGCTGAACAAAGAGACCTTGGAGTGCAGGTTCATAGCTCCTTGAAAGTGGAGTCACAGGTAGATAGGATAGTGAAGAAGGCGTATGGAATGCTTTCTTTTATTGCTCAGAGTATTGAGTACAGGAGTTGGGAGGTCATGTTGCGGCTGTACAGGACATTGGTTAGGCCACTGTTGGAATATTGCGTGCAATTCTGGTCTCCTTCAACATCGGAAAGATGTTGTGAAACTTGAAGGGGTTCAGAAAGGATTTACAAGGATATTGCCAGGGTTGGAGGATTTGAGCTATAGGGAGAGGCTGAACAGACTGGGGCTGTTTTCCCTGGAGTGTCAGAGGCTGAGGGGTGACCTTCTAGAGGATTACAAAATTGAGGGGCATGGATAGGGTAAATAGACAAAGTCTTTTCCCTGTGGTCGTGGAGTCCAGAACTGGAGGGCATAGGTTTAGGGTGAGAGGGGAAATATATAAGAGACCTACGGGGCAACCTTTTCACTGAGGATGGTACAAGTATGGAATGAGCTGCCAGAGAAAGTGGTGGAGGCTGGTACAATTGCAACATTTAAGAGGCATTTGGATGGGTATATGAATAGGAAGGGTTTGGAGGGATATGAGCCGGGAACTAGCAGGTGGGACTAGATTGGGTTGGGATATCTGGTCGGCATGGACGGATTGAACCGATGGGTCTGTTTCCATGCTGTGCATCTCTATGACTCTATGACTTTATTTAAGATAGACACACTGGAGAATTGGTGATGAAATTTGAAACCTACAATCTGTTGAGTGTGGCTAGTTCAGGTAGAAAGTGCAAAAAGGTTGGCTTTGCGCACAAGCTTTGAACTAGTTATGGCTCCATATTCTGCCTAGCATGCAGTAGGAAACTGGAGTTCCTCACTTCCTCAAACACCATAATGCACCCTAGGCACTCCTTTTAGGTGGTATCTCTCTGGATTACCATAAATTATATAAATTACACGACCTGTCAAAACCTCTTGAAGTTAAATCACAATGTGGTCTCCTCTACGTTGGGGAGTAGAGGTGCAGGTTGGGTAACAACTTTGCAGAACATTTGCATTTTGTCCGCAGAAATGACCCTGAGCTTCCAGTTGCCTGTCACTTCAATACATCACTGTTCTCTGGCCAACATCTTGTTCTATTGTTGTGTCTCAGACTTGCTTAATGCTCCAGCAAAGCTCATCACAAGCTGGAAGATCAGCACCTCATTTCCTGCTTGGAAACTCTACAGCCTTCTGTACTTTATTGAGTTCAAAACGTTTTGGGCTTGAGCACCCTCTCCATATCCTTGCCTCATGCCCCACATGCCAGGCCTTGTCATCACATGAGCTGCTATCACTAACAACCCAGTGTCAGTCATTTAATGGTTCCTTCTAGCAATTATTCATTCTCCCAAGCTGACCTTTACCTAGCTCTTTGTCTATCCAACATTTTATTTCTCTCTCTCTCTCTCTTTAGGCTCCATCTCCACCTATTGGTTACACCACCTCCTCCTCCTCCCTCCACCCCATCTTCAGCATATATACCAATCGTTTCATCGCTATAATCAATTCTGAAGAAGGGTCACTGGACCTGAAATTTTTAATTCCGCATTCTCTCCACAGATACTGCCAGACCTGCAGAGCTTTTCTGGCAATTTTTGTTTTTGTTAAAGACTACTTTTGTTCACCACAGATCTAATTGAGATGATCTCCATACCTCAAATCAAATAAGACTATGGAAAATTATTTTGTCAACAAAGCAAATTACAAATATGTGAATCTTAATGCCTGTGAACTTTATGGAAACTAAAACACAAGATCCAAGTTAGGGTCGTGTGCTTTAAAAAATCCTACTTCATTCTGGGCTCAGCCTTAATGCACCAGAGAGCTATAATCACCATGGATTTGTTTAATTCAAAGAAGGCACAATTCCTAGACAAATGTCTTTACCTACCAAGAATAGGTCCCTATACATGAATATATGTGGCTTCTAAACTGTTTTTGTTAAGAATTGCACTAGTACAAACTTTCAGATTGTCAATTGGCTTGCAATTAGCTCGTTATGTTTACTAGGTATTATGTTTACATAGTCATTCTATTGACTTGGCATGCTGTTTTTTTTGAATTGTGAAACCATGAGGTAAAAACTTTGGTGCATTCTCTGTGGAAATTTCTCAACCTTTCACCCTTATACAGTGTAAAATATTGCTTTTTTTTTTGAAAATTGGCATCCTTGCATCTCTCATGATGAGTTAAGCTGAAACGACTTGTCAGCATATCTCTCAGCAGTATTGAAGTTCTGTGCCACAAAGCAACAGTCTGTAGCTTTCATAAAATTGACGGTCAGATTTTCTAATCAAAGTCAAAAAGCTCAATTTAAGAATTAAATAAATGCAAAATGTCTAAATGCTGGAAACTCAGACTTTCATGTCTGTAGAATGGGTATACAAATTAACATTTTTGTTTTGGATTTCATTTTCAATCAGTAGATTTTCTATTGACTCCGGAAAATAAACGAGTGGAATACCAGTTGGAATACCAACATTTTCGATTCAAAGTGACAGCAAATTATTTAACTATGGAAGATGTTATTTAGTGGCTATGCTCTTGGAACAAAGTACAAGGAGAGCAGTGCCCTGCTGGGGAAGGCTGCTGCCTGGATGTACTGCTCAGTTTTTCTTTGTAGAAACTAAAATAACTTAATCAAAAAAATTGTTTAGATCATTCCAGTTAAAAATGTCCTTCTTTATAATTTTTTTGCTAGATGATGAACCATGGGAAAGAGTCAATGCTTATTTGATTCATGATACAGCCGACTGGAAGGATCTCAACCTGAAATTTATTCTACAAGTTTATAGAGACTACTATTTAACTGATGATGTTACATTCCTTAAAGACATGTGGTCTATCTGCCAGGTAGAGATGGTTCAATAAGTCTTTTTTTTTAATTGTTTTCAGTTCTGTATAAAATAACTCTTTAAATATCCTATCTATGCAGTCTAAAAGCTTAAACCATGGGTTAAGTCAGCTATTCAAATAGCTCACAACCTATAATATGAATTGCAAACGTGGAATTTGGGTAAATACATAATGTTAACATGATAAATGAGGAAGAAAAATATTATACTTGGAAGGTCTTGGATTCCAAGCATAGCAACTGATGTTCTGTTAATAAAGACTTTTGAAAAGCAGATCTATAATTTTATAATGAAAGCTACATCACGCTGTGTTTGTATTTGGAGATTTTTGGCTTTGTGGGAATTTTTATAATTAATATTACAATGTTGCTATTAAATTCCATTAAACTCAGGAGTGACCATACTGATAGCATAAAGTTCTTGAGAAAATAGCCTAGAATTAAAAACATGCCCAGAATGGTGTTTGCTACAAACCATACTTGCTGCACATCATGATTCTTCAAGATGTTCCATTAAACATTCAAGCATCATGGAATAGCTTCAGTCATGAGAGTCTGTGCAATTACTTAATCATATTTAGGAAGGTGATGGGATATAATGTGGGAAAATGTGAAATTATGCACTTTTGCAGAGAGAATAGAGGAGCTGGATATTATTTAAATGAAGAGACTGCAGAAAGCAACAGGACAGAGATTTGGGAGTCCTCGTGCATAAGTCAAAAAAGCTAGCAGACAAGATCAGCAGATCATACGGAAGGCAAAGAGATTGCAGGATGATAAGTAGGGAGGTCTTGCTAAAGCTGCACAAGGAGTAGCCACACAATGGCTGGAATACTGTGAACAGTTTTGGTCCCCTTTATCTAAGCAACAGTACACTTGTATTGGATGCAGTTGAGAGAAGGTTGACAAGATTGACTCTGGGAACAAAAGGATTTTCTTGCAAGAAAAGGTTGAGTAGTTTGCCCTGTACTCATTGGTGTTTAGAAGAATGAGAGGTGATCATATTGAAGTCTAAGATTTTTAAGCAACTTGATAGGTTAGATGGGGAAAAGTTGGGAAAGTGTGGGCATAATCAGAATAAGGGATTGCCCATTTAAGACAGGTGAGGAGAAATCTCTCTCCTCCTGGAAGATATTGAATCAAAAAGTCTTTTGAGGACTGTTCAAGGCTGAGATAGACAGACCGTTTAATCTGTAAGGATTTCCAGAGTTATAAGGGCAAGGCAAGAAAGTGGATTTGAGGATTATTGATCAGCCATGATCTCATTGAAAGGGTCTTTGTACCTGAGGAGCACCTTGTCGCGGAGAAGATCCTGGTTCAACCTCAGGTTTGCATTCTCATGCAATTGGACTCAGAATAAAATTTACTCTGATGAATGTGTATAGTGTTGTGATTCCACAGAGAATTGAATGTAGTTCTGTTCTCTGAGCTGGGAATTTGTGTTGCAGACGTTTCGTCCCCTGTCTAGGTGACATCATCAGTGCTTGGGAGCCTCCTGTGAAGCGCTTCTGTGATCTTTCCTCCGGCATTTGTAGTGGTTTGAATCTGCCGCTTCTGGTTGTCAGTTCCAGCTGTCCACTGCAGTGGTCGGTATAGCTGGAAGTGACAGGCTGAATGGCCTACTTTTGCTACTGTATTTTATCATCGTATGGTGATGTTAATAGAGCTACCTTTAAACCCAATTACAAAGCATGAAGAGTTCATGGTGATTCTGGAGTTAAGCCTTTGACTTTGCTTAACTAAAAGTGATTTAGGTTTTCCAGAAATCTGGTTAAGAAATCAGAATTACAGCTCAGCTTCGTGCCAGTTGGTTTGAGAAATTTCAAATCTGTAGAGAGCTTTTAATCTGCTAATGGATTTTTTTCTCTTTCCTATGTTACAAATAATCTGACAGATTAGAGGAAATTCCATTTTTAACACTGTTGTGCCCGTTGCCTTAGAAGTGGCCTATTCTGAGGTGTCAATTATTTAGTCTCCTGGAAGATTAGAGAAACACATTGGGGCATGTTAATGTAATGTATCTCTATTCCTAGGTCATGCTATGGTATAACTAAATATTAGGTAATAAGTTGCTGAATGTGAGCAATGTCATATCTTATTTCCAAGTGAGTCTAGTGATGTTGAGCCTAAGAAAATATCAAGTGCTTCTAACACACTTAGATTCTTCATTAAGCAAGGGGAGCGAAACTGTACACAGAATGTGGGCAGCACGGTGGCACAGTGGTTAGCACTGCTGCCTCACAGTGCCAGAGACCAGGGTTCAATTCCCGCCTCAGGCGACTGACTGACTGTGTGGAGTTTGCACATTCTTCCCGAATCTGTGTGGGTTTCCTCCGGGTGCTCCAGTTTCCTCCCACAGTCCAAAAATGTGCAGGTTAGGTGAATTGGCCACGCTAAATTGCCTGTATTGTTAGGGACAGGGGTAAATGTAGAAGAATGCGTCTGGGTGGGTTGTGGGTCGGTGTGGACTTATTGGGCCAAAGGGCCTGTTTCCACACTGTAAGTAATCTAATCTCAAAACTCCAGATTCAGTATAACTACATTATATCCTGTCATTTAAAATGCTGATCCTACTTGTTGAACCTCCTGCTCACTCATATATCCTGCACTCTGACTGTCTTGGTCTTTGCAGACTTTTCAACTTGCCGCCTCTCCTACTCTCTAACACACTCTCTTGCTGCTGACCATCTAATTTTTGGCGTCTGCTACCAGACTCTTCTCTTGCCATTTTTAATGCCAAACCTCCTGCTCCTAACTGTTGCTTATCCACTTTTCTCTCCTTAACATATTGGCACCAATGATATAGCCAGGAAAGGGATTGAGGATCTGAAAAGTGACTACAGAGAGCTAGGTTGGAGGCTGAAGAACAGGACGAGTAGGATAGTGATCTAGGTTTGCTACCGATGCCACGAGACAGTGAGGTGAGGAACATTCAGCGAGTGCAGCTTAACATGTGGCTGCGAGGCTAGTGCAGGAGGGAGGGTTTCAGAAACTTAGACTCTTGGGATGCCTTCTGGGGAAGGTGGGACCTGAACTGGAGGGGCACAAATGTCCTGTGTGGGAGATTTGTTAGTGTGGCTTGGGAGAATTTAAACTAGTTGGCAAGGGGGTGGGAACCAGAGCTACATATGAGAGGGGGGGTAGTTGTGGATGGGGCAGCGACAGGATATAGTGAATCTATCGAGTGATGAAACAAAGGGATCGGTTAAAGTGTGTCTACTTTAATGCAAGGACAGTCATAAATAAGACTGATGAACTTAGAGCATGGTTCAGTACTTGGGACTATGATGATGTGGCCATGACGGAGACGTGGGTTTCACAGGGGCAGGAATGGTTGCTAGATGTTCCAGGATTTAAAACGTTTAAAAAGAACAGGTAGGGTGGAAAAGGAGAAGGGAAATGGTGATCATTGGTAATCAGAGAGTGCATCACAGCTACAGAAACAAAGGTCGTTGAGGAAGGTTTATCTACTGAGTCAGTATGGATGGAAGCTAGGAACAGCAAGGGAGCAGCCACACCGTTAGGGGGTTTTCTACAGAGCCCCTAATAGCAGTTGGGAGATTGAAGAACTCCATAGGCCGGCAAATTTTGGAAAATTGCAGAGGTAGCAGGGTTGTTGTTATGGGTAACTTCAACTTTCCCAAAATCGATTGGAACCTCCTTAGTGCAGATGGTTTGGATGGAGCTGTTTTTTGTCGGGTGTGTTCAGGAGGGTTTCCTTACTCGGTATGTAGACAGACCGACAAGGGGAGAGGCCATTTTGGATTTGGTGCTCGGCAATGAGCCAGGACAGGTCAGATCTTGTGGTGGGAGAACACTTTTGGTGACAGAGACCACAACTGCCTCACATTCACCATAGCTTTGCAGTGGGAAAGGAGCAATTACCAAGGGAAGGCATTTAATTGCGGAAAAGGTAATTATGACACTGTGAGACAGGAGTTGTGAGCAATTGTTCCACAGAAAGGGCACAACAGACATATGGAGACTGTTTAAGGAGCAGTTGTTGCGAGATACACAAGTTTGTTCCTCTGAGACAGGCAAGAAGGGGTAAGATTCAGGAGCCTTGGTTGATGAGAACAAAGGAGCTTCTTATCCAAAGGAAGAAGGCAGCTTATGTAAGGTGGACGTAGCAAGGATCTAGCACTGCTTTAGAGGATTACAGGCTTGCTAGAAAGGAGCTCAGAAATGGATTGAGGAGAGCCAGGAGGGGGCATGAAAAAGACTTGGCAAGAAGGATTGGGGAGAACCCAAAGGCATTTTACTCATACGTGAGGAATAAGAGAATGATCAGGGAGAAGGTAGGGCCGGTCAGGAATAGTGTAGGGAACTTGTGCATGGAATTTGAGCAGATGGGGAAGCCCTAAATGAGTTTTTTGCTTCGGTTTTAACGAAGGAAAGGGACCTTGTTGAATGAGACTTTTCAGGAGCTGGGATACAAGCGTGACCAGATCAAGATTGATGAAGTTGATGTGCTGGAAACTTTGGCAAACATTAAGATTGATAATTCCCCAGAGCCAGAGCAGATTTATCCTAGGTTGTTCCGGGAAGCAAGAAAGGAGGTTGCTGGCGAAGATCTTTGCTTCCTCACTCTCCACAGGAGTTATACTGGAGAATTGGAAGGAGGCAAATGTTGTTCCACTTTTCAAGAAGGGTAATGGGGAAATCCATGGCAATTACAGACCAGTCAGTCTTCCATCTGAGGTCAGCAAGGTTTTGGATACAATTGAGGGATAGAATTTAACACTATTTGGAAAAGCATAGCATGATTAAAGGCTTTCAGAGGGGCAGGTCATGCCCATAAATCTTACTGAGTTCTTTGAGGAGGTGCCGAGACAGGTCAACAAAGGCCGAACAGTGGATGTGGTGTATATGGACTTCAGCAAGGCATTTGATAAAGTTTCTCATGGTAGGCTCATTCATAAAGTCAGGAGGAGTGATACAGGGAGATTTGGCTGTCTGGATTCAGAATTGGCTTGCTGACAGAAGGCAGAGAGTGGTTGTGGATGGAAAGTATTCTGCCTGGAGGTTAGTGTTGAGTGGGTTAGTAAATTTGCCGATGACACAAAGGTTGGAGGTGTCATAGACATAGCGCGACATAGACAGGATGCAGAGCTGGGCTGAGAAATGTCAAATGGAGTTCAACCTGGATAAATGTGAAGTGATGCATTTTGAAAGGTCGAACTTCAATGCTGAATATAGGATTATAGACAGGATTCTTGGCAGTGTGGAGGAACAGAGGGATCTTGGTGTGCAAGTGCATAGATCCCTCAAAGTTGTCACCCAAGTGGATATGGTTGTTAAGAACTCATATGGTGTTTTGGCTTTCATTAACAGGGGGTTAGAGTTTAAGAGCTGTGAGGTTTTGCTACAGCTGTACAAGTCCCCTCGTGTGACCACATTTGGAATACTGTGCCCAGTTCTGGTTGCCCTACTATAGGAAAGATACAGAGGTTTTGGAGAGGGTGTAAAAAAAGGTTTACCAGGATGCTGCCTGGACTGGAGGGCTTGTTTTACGAAGAGAGGTTTTTTAAGCTTGGACTTTCCTCTTTGGAGAGAAGGAGGAAGAGAGGTGACCTGATCAAGGTATACAAGGTAATGAGAGGCATAGATAGGGTCAACAGCCAGAGACTTATCTCCAGGGCAGGATTGACTGGCATGAGGGGTTATAGTTTTAAGATATTAGGAAGAAGGTATAGAGGAGATGTCAAAGGTAGGTTCTTTATGCATAGAGTTATGAATGCATGGAATGTGTTGCCAGCAGCGGTGGTGGAAACAGTCATTAGGGACATTTAAGCAACTGCTGGACACATGGACAGCAGTGAATTGAGGGATGTGTAGGTTAGGTAATCTTATTTTAGATTAGGAATAATCTTCGGCACAACATCATGGGCCGAAGGGCTTGTTCTGAGGTGTACTTTGTTCTTTGTTCTAACTCTTGCTGTCAGTAAAGCAAGCTTTGACAGCTGTAGGACCTTGGGGATCTGACGACAATGACATCAATTTATAACAACCCCACTTCTGGGACCTGCATTTTCACAACACCTGAGCTTGGCTTCAGATCAGATCAAATTAGATCTGGACCTCCTTGAACAGGAATTTATGTTTCAAAGTTGCAGCTTGTGAAACGTGAAAGTGCACCTTGAAATGTTGAGCTATTATAATCGTTGTGCAGTCACATCATGTCCTAACACTGCACAGTTCCTTCACTTGCAATGAGGGAATGGGAGATGGGAGCAGATATTCTAAAATGAGAGGTGAGTGGGAGTGGCAGAGACTGCAGGTTGGAGGTTTTGCAGTAAGGGGATGGGTTAGGAAGCAGCAAAATGTTCTCCATTGGGTCAGCTGGCCTAACATCATATCTGTGAAACAACTTAAACTGAATCTTACAATTGTTGACTGTTGACTAACATTGGAAAATAGCAAAAAGGAATTGAACAAAGTTGGAGTGAGGATGTAATTGTACTTGATTCTTGCAATAAAAGCCAATGTTCCATTTGTCTTCTGAACCAACTGCTGTATTTTTCTACTTTTTTGAGTTGTATACACCAGAACATCCAGATGCCTCTCGATGGTAAAGTTTTGTAGTCTTTATTCTTTCAAAAAGTATGCTGCTTTATTCTTACCAGAGTGGACAAATTCACATTTGCCTGCATTGTATTCCATCTGCCAAAATTTGCTGACTAACTTGATTTTTCTATTTCCCTTTGCAAGCTATGACCTTTTTGCAATTTGCTCTCCTGCCTATTTTTATATCACCAGTAAATTTAGCAACCATACATTTGATCTGTTCATCCAAGTTAATAATATAGGGGACAATAATACAGTATTGACCCCTGTGACACTGTTGAAAAGACCAGAGTTATGCCAGTTTTGTCCTTCCTCTTAGCTAATTGTGTCGTCAAGCTCCACTCTTCCCTAACCCTCTAAAGAAAAACAACCATGAGCTCTTACTTTGTGTAGTAACTATTGTGGCACCTTATCAAACAATCCAATCCAAGTATGTCACATGTGCAAGTTTCCTTTTATCCAACTTGCTTGTTATTTCCTCCAAGAATTCTAATAAATTAGTTAAATATGGATTTGCTTTCATAAAACCTGTCACAAGTATTATAATATACTTTACGTCCTGATTTTACCTGTTATTAATGGATTCTAAAGTTTTCCCTGTACAGGTCTTAACCTAATTGGCAAATAGTTTCATGCTTTTTGTCTCCTCTCCTTTCTTAAATAGAATGTTACATTAGCAATTTTTATGATCCACTAGAAACATTTCTGAATTTAGAGAATTTTGGAATTTCACATGTGCAATTTCTGCAACCTCCTTTTTGAGACCCAAGGGTCAGGCCAGGGGGGGGGGGGGGGGTTTCAACCTTTCGTTCTAATAGAAAGCAGTTTGGTAAGATTGTATCGTTGACAAAATTTCTTTCCAACTCTTTTTTTTTGAGAGAACATTACAGATCAAAAATACTGAATTGCTTATTGCAGGTTATTTATAATTCATGTTTCTCAAATATTGAAGTACTGAAGAAGTTTCAATAGATGTTTAACAAAATTAGGATTTCACTTGTGTTTCAGCATTAGGGAATAAGCAAGTATTCCTTAAATAGAATTGATAGATGATTTAGAAGAAAAAACTATAGTAAAATAATATGTAAATTTTGGGAAGCTTAATGAGCTGAATGAAGTTTATTCACTGCTTTTCGCACTGTATTCAAATAATTGCCTTTTGTAAAGCTGGTAGGTCATCTTGTTTCACCGTATTTTTAAGGAGTGAGGAAAACCCAACATCAAAAGAGGTGAACTTTAACAATCTGAATTTGTTTGTTTGAACGTTTGTATGGAATTTAAAGCAAGATTAATAACTGATGAAAACGGAGTTTGTAACTTCAATACTGTTTTTAGGCTGTCATGGATTCTGAACTGAAGTTTGATACTGATGGAGATGGACTTATTGAAAACTCTGGTTATGCTGACCAGACTTATGATGGTTGGGCTGTAACGGGACCTAGGTAAGAAATCCACCCCTCTCTTTTTATTTAAAGGTACAAGCCAATTTTATTGAGAGCAATTCAAATCTGCTCTTTTTGCTTTCAACTTTACTTGTCTCTTTCGTCTTCATTGTGCTATGCGTTATTCTTCAAAGAACATACAGGAAATCTTCTAAGAACATATACAGGAAATCTTCTATTCTATAACTGCTCTTAATTTTAATAAATCGAAATACCCTAGTCTACTTCAAAGGAGCATAATCAAACAGTATTTGACATTAAGATGCTTAAAATGGCTACTGGGGCTGACATTTCCGCTGATACCCTCTTGCCCGTTTAGTCAAAATCTGACCTGTGTTTCAAGTCCCTCAGATCATGAATGGAACATTAGTATTTACAATATGTTCGTTAGTGTACTTCAGTTACTGTCCTGTTTTTGTATTGTATGCCACAGTGTATCACCAGGAACTGTGAAAGTGTGACTCGAAATGTTGAACTATTATAATCGTTGTGCAGTCTCATCACGTCCTAACATCACACAGCTCCTTCACTTGCAGTGAGGGAATGGGAGAGGAGAGAAGATGGTTCTAAAATAAACAACTTTGTTTAAAGTCTGCCTTTTAGTAGTTTCACAAGTAACATTCATTTTGACTGAAACTATGAGGAGTGTTGTTGGTTAGTTCTGCAAAGCTGATGTGTATCGACTGTTCAAATTAATTCTGTTTTCTTTGTATAAATTGCAGTGCCTACTGTGGTGGGCTATGGTTAGCATCTGTGTGTATTATGTGCAAGATGGCTGAGATACTTAAAGAAGAAGAAGAATACAAAAAATACAGAGACATACTAGAAAAAGGAAAAGAAGCTTTTGAGAGGATCTTATGGAATGGTAAGCCTTATTCCTGAATTTAGCTATCACATTTAATATTAGCACTGATTAAAAATATTACTGGGAAAAAAAACACTTGAACTAGAATAATTCTTTCCTAGCCTGTTAACTAGAATAGATAAAACTCCACATCTTGTGGAGAAGAAGGGATTTCCCTTAAGACCATACGAAATAGAAACACGGCTAGGCCATTTAGCCCCTCGAGTCTGCTGTGCCATCCAACACTTCTCACGTGTATTTCTCTGTATAACTTGATTCCCCTTCTGATCAAGAATATATCTCTCTCAACCTTAAATATCCACAAGGACTCTGTCCCCACAGCTGTTAGTGGCAGGATGTTCTAAAGGCACACAACCCTTTGAGAGAAGAGATTACTCCTCATCTCAATCTTAAATTGATATCCCTTTTATTCTGAGACGATGCCTTCTGATCCTGGAGCCTCCAATGAGGGGAAACATTTACCCTGTCAAGTTCCTCAAGAATCGTAACTGTTGCAATGAGAGATCCTGTCATTTTTCTAAACTCCAGCAAGTGGAGCTCCAACTTCCTTAGCCTTTGATCATCAGACAATCCCTCCATACTGGAGATATCCAGCAGAACTGCCTGCAATGAAAGCCCCTTCCTTAACTAAGGGGACCAAAACTGCTCTCAGTTCTAGATGTCATCTCACCAACACCTTGTACAGTTGCAGCAAGACTTCTCTATTCTTGTATTCCAACTCCCTTGAAATAAGGGCCAACATTCCATTAGCCTTCCTAATTACTGTGTATTTGTGTACTAGTTTTGCTTCATGCACAAGTACCCCAAGCCCCTTTTGGTGTTGCAGCTTTCTGCAGTTTTTTTCTCCGTTGAAAAATACTTTTTTTGTTCCCTCTCAAAATGAGCAATTTCACATGTCTCAAATTCACATTTTTCTGTCAATTAACTTTTAAGAAAATGATTGCTAAAAAATAAAATGTTTAATCACTAAGCTTCAATGAAGATGTGCTGTGTTGGGAATCCTCATTCTTTGTGTCACCAGTTTTCGATTTGCTGCTTTAAAAGTACTGATTAATCAGGTTCTCCTTTCTGAGCAACACACCCTTCTAACCTTTTTTAACCCTGAGATGGATAGATTCTTGGAATACAAGGGGGTGAAAAGTTATTAGCATCAGCAGGAATCTGGACTGGAGATGAGCCATTATCTTAATAAATGGTGGAGAGGCTCAGCAAGCCAAATGGCCTATTTCTGCTCTTTGTCTATATGTATGAGGGAGCCATTTATTTAATATGTGCATTTTGTGTTAATCTCTTTTTGGGTACTAACTATTGTGAGGAGTTTTCAGTAGTTTGAGGTGTGATGTAAGTAGGTCATACATCCCAATGACTAGTGGACTGTACAAAAACAGCACATCCAGTTGATCATTTGCAGCAGACAGAAGGCCAATTAGATTCATTAGGTTAGATTCCCTACGGTGTGGAAACAGGCCCTTCAGCCCAACAAGTCCACACCGACCCTCCGAAGAGCAACTCACCCAGACCCATTTCCCTCTGTCTAATGCACCCAGCGCCATGGGCAATTTAGCCTGGCCAATTCACCCAACCTGCTCATCTTTGGAAATGGGAGGAAACCGGAGCACCCAGAGCAAACCCACACAGACACGGGGAGAATGTGCAAACTCAATACAGACAGTCACCCAAGGCAGGAATCGAACCCAGGTTCCTGGTGCTGTTAGGCAACAGTGCTAACTGCTGAGCCACCATGCTGCCCTATTTGTGCTGAATCAGCCTGTGCTTGTAAGCCACAAAATGCATTCACTATTGGATGCAATTCTGATATTGGAAATAGTTTATTAAATATCTGAAGTCTGTTACAAAGTTACACTAGAAATCAATTTAAGATAATCAGTCAGGCTCTCTGTGTATTCGTGTGTATTAGAAGCTATTGCATACAAGATCTTGTTTTGATTATGTTCCTTTGAAGTATGCTGGGATGTTTTGCAGTTTTAAAATTAAGGGCAACACAGAATAGAAAATTTCCAGTGTGTGTTCTGTGAAGAATAATACATAGTACAACGACGAGGAAAGATACAAGTAAAATTGAAAGCAAAAGAGTCCAGATTTGAATTATTCTCAATAATGTTGGCTTTGTAGCTTTAAATTACAAAAAAAAGATAAATTGATTTCTTACCCCCATCCCGTTACAGCCAAACCATCATTGGTCTTGTCAGCATAACCAGAGTTTTCAATAGTACGTCTACATCAGTATCAAATTTCAGTTCAGAATTCATAACAGCAACATTGAAGTTAAAACCTCAGTTTTCAAAAGCTATTAATCTTGCTTTACATTGCAAGCAAAATCCTGATTTGTTAAAGTTCACTGCTTTTGAATAGGGCTTTCCTCATTCCTTAAAAATGTTGTGAAGCCAGCTTATGCAAAAGGATACATATGCACATTGCCTACCTATGAAAAAAGTGCAACGAGACTGCCAGTTCCTACTGCAACACCCTGACCAATCCAAATCTGCTGTCAGTTCTGAGACATAAGATTGGCAGTTAACTGTTCTAGCTACAACTCCATGCCAGTAATTTGCTCAATAAATCAGCACTCTTCCATCTGTTTTCCAAGTCTGTTTCTTGCATCCTCGTTCTGATGATTGATTACAGGATGAAAAGCGTCACATTTTTGTCTATTTTGTTGCAATGTTTTAAGTTTTTTTTCCCTCTGTTGTGGTTACAACCACTTGGTCGATCCACTTAAATGGATGGGCGATGCACATGAACATTACATTGTGTGGAAAAATACATGTGACTTCGTGAAGCTTGTTGTTCTAGTCCTGAGGGGCTTTATTAATATCATGAAGATGCATGTTCTGACTTGTCTGCCGTCAGCAATGTTTTGAATTTTAGCAACCTATTGAATATGCCATTCTGCTAATTTTGCAGGGAAGTACTACAATTATGACAGTAGTAAGAAATGCTATGCAAATAGTGTGATGTCAGACCAGTGTGCTGGGCAGTGGTTTGTGAGAGCATGTGGCCTTGGAGAAGGTGAATACGAGGTAATTCTATTAAATGTTTTTGATAATTGTATATATTTGAAGGATTGAGTGGTGTGGCCAAAATTCTTACTACATTTGAGTAGACTTTTGATTGTCAGGGAAGTCAGGAGTTACGGGGGCAGACAGGAAAGTGAAGCTAAGATCACAACTAGATCGGCTATGACATTATTGAATGATGTAGTAGACTTAAAGGCTTAAGACTTAAAGTACTTGTGCTTTTCCTTCTTGTAACCCTTCACACCCTTGTCCCACAAATATCTACCTCTTGTCTGAAATTTTCATGGAGTCTTTTAGGATACATTCTAGAATCCCACTTTTTTTTGTGTGAAATGCTTATTGCTGTCATGCCTGAACAGCCTTACAATAATTTTACAAATGTTCCCCTTGTGGGCTTCTCTACCAGCTGGGAAGTTTACTTTTTCTCTTTTCTCTTTCTAGCCTAACAATTTTAAAATCTCATTTATCTATTGTATAGAGTTGTTTTCTCTTCCAGGTGAAACATGAAAACTAGGAGTTTGGCTTGGGACATATGTGCTTAGGAAGGATTGGAAAGAGGCACTGAAATGAGCCCTTAGCCATCACTTCTAGCCAAATCAGAGGGGATTGAATTATGAAGCCTCTAGCATATGCTACAAACTCCTTTTTAAATTAGAAAATTCTGTCTAACCCATGTATGTTAATTCTGGTGGATTTATCGCCATTAGGAATCGGGTCACATATATTCTGGTCTTGCCCAAAATCTACTTGCTTACTGTTCAGCCCATCTGAACAGTCTGTCAATATTGTCCTGGAATCTAAGGTTTTCCTTCTCACTATTTACCACATTGTCAGTGTGTCATCTGCAAACTTGCTGATCATACCTCTGACATTCATGTCTACATCATTAATGGACACAACAAACATAGGGGGATTCAGCACCAAATCCTGTGAACGTAGGTTTCCAGTTGCAAATATGCCTCCAAACATCACCCTCTGCTTCCTGTTACTAAGCAAATTTTGGATTCAGTTTGCCAATTTGCCCTGGATCCCTTGGGCTCTTCACTTCTCAACCAGCATGCCATGCATGATCGTGTCAAAAGCCATACTGAAGTCCATGTAGACTACATCAACTGCACTACACACCTTATTACCGCCGTAAAATTCAATCAAATCTATTAGGGGAGGTGAAGGCCTAATGGTTTTATCACTGGACTGTTAATTCAGAGAGCAAGATAACATTCTGGGGACTCTAGTTCAAATCCCAGTTTGGCAGGTGGTGGAATTTGAGTTCAATAAATTATGTGGATTTAAGAATCGAATGATGACCATGAATTGTTGATTGCCAGCAAGCTATCTGGTTCACTGCCCCCAGGTTAAGAAGGCATACGGTATGTTAGGTTTCATTGGTAGAGTGATTGAGTTCCAGAACCGCAATATCATGCTGCAACTATACAAAATGCTGGTGTGGCCACACTTGGAATATTGTGTACAGTTCTGGTCGCCCCATTACAGAAAGGATGTGGAAGCATTGGAAAAGGTGTAGAGAATGTTGCCTGGTCTGGAGGGAAGGCCTTATGAGGAAAGGCTGAGAGACGTGGGTCTGTTTTCATTGAAAGGAAGAAGGCTAAGGGGGGATTTGATTGAGACATACAAGATGATCAGAGGATTAGATAGGATAGACAGAGAAAGACTTTTTCCTAGGATAATGACGTCTGCTTGTATGAGAGGGCATAACTACAAATTGAGGGGTGATAGATTTAAGACAGACGCAGCGAGTGGTAAGGGCGTGGAATGCCGTACCTGCTAATGTAGTCAACTCAGCCACATTAGGGAGATTTAAACAATCCTTAAATAAGCACATGAATGATTTTGGGATAGTGTAGGGGGACGAGCTGAGAATAGTTCACAGGTCAGCGCAACATAGAGGGTTCAAGGGCCTGTTCTGCACTGTATTTTTCTAAAATGCCATCCTTACCTGGTCCTTACCTATATGTGATTCCTGACCCACAGCAATGTGATTAACTCTTAACTGGCCTCTAGGCAATTAGAGATGGGTAATAAATGCTGCCTAACCAGCAACACCGTCATCCTGTGAATGAATAAAGAAAAGTTAGAAAAGATCTGCCTGCTGCAAAGCCTAGGTGATTATCCTTGATTAATCCTTCTCCCATAGAAGAGATTAACTCTGTCCCTCAGATTGTTTGTCCCCCAATAATTTCCCTACCACAAATGGTAGACTTGATGGCCTGTAGTTTCCTAGTTTTTCCCATTACTCATTTTTGAATAATGGTTTCACATGAACTGTCTTCTAATCCTCTAGCACCCATCCTGTGCCCAAAGAGGATCTAAAAATTAATGTTAGATCCCCTGGTCTGCCACAAGACGCACTGCAGAAACTCACTCAAGGCTCCCTCATCAGCACTTTCTAAACTTGTGATCCACACAACCTAGAATGGTAAGGGCAGCAGATGCATGGGTATACCATGACTTATAGGTTCCGAGCCATACACCATCCTGATTTGGAAGTTTGGTTTCATTTCCTTTGCTATCACTGGGGCTAAATCATGGAATTACATCCACACTGCTGTTAGGGAAGTATGTTCTACAGCAGTTTAATAAGGTAGCTAATCTCTACCTTCTCAAGGGCAATTGTTGATTGACCATAAATGTTGGCCTTTTCAGCATGGATATTCCATGAAAGTATATTTTTAGTAAAAATTCTACAATGTTATGGGTCACATACACGGTGATAATGAAGCCATTTAGAAAAAGTAATGTGCAGGGTTTACACAATGCTGGTGGAATACCAGCATTGTGTAAATCTGTGCATCTTGCTGTCAAGCTCTTAGGAAATGGTCCTGGACCATTTCCTAGGAAGAAAGGAAGGCTAGTAGGAATATTTCTACTCTTTATTCTAATTTTTATTTTTCAAAAGTCTGCGAAGTCTGGACATAGTTTCAAGTAGATTACTTGAATGTTGCATCATCCTTGCAAGATGCCTGTTGAAGAAACAATTACAACATCAATGGCAATCATTGCCGATAAAACTTAATTTTGTACTTTCTGATAAATAATGGCCCTAGCTTGATTACAACCTATAATGTGAAAATATAGCTCATCCTGCCCCTCTGCTTCATTTACCTGCAACTTGTAAAAATTGTTAAATACTGTTATCAATGTTTGTAAAGCTCAGAAAATTATTTCAAGTCTTTTTTTTTTGTCCCCCTCCACTGCAATTTCATTTCTGGAAACACCTTTGGGTGCCAGTAGACATCTAATCTAAACAATTCTTGAAGTATAAGCCATGAATAGAAATTATCTAAGCCTAAGACTCTCACTTAAGCCTGATCTTTTTCATGTCCTGTCCTAAGATTCATGTATTTTCTAAATTGGATCTCTATTCAGTATCAGGAGCAGGAGCCTTGGCTATATTATTGTTCCATTTTCTAATCCTTTTCTCGTTTAAGGGGATCACATTTTAATTGCCTATGTGTGGCTAAAATCAAGAAATTTAGATCAAACAGATTAACCCTAAAAAGTGTCTGTTCTGTATAGCATAGTAGTATTGTGAAATTAATGCATTTACTCAAGATTATTGTGTGCGTTCAGTCTGTAATTCTATTCCAACTGTTTCCTTAAATAATTGGACAGTGGGACTGTATCGACACAGTAAACTTACACCTGAAATTTGCTGGATGGTTTAGTTTTAGGCTATGGTTTGTTTATCTGGTGAGGTGAGATGAAGCATTTTCTTGCTTGAAAAATAATTGATAAACAAGATTGTTTCACATCAATTTGGAAAATCGTGGAAGAGGTTTCAGAGGCATAAGGCTGAATTTCTTGTTTGCCCTGTGGTGGTGCTATATTGTATGCAGAAATAGTTGAAAATTGATAAATATGTAATGTGTATGTGTATATCACATTATGCTGCTAAAATAAGAGTGTTATTTAATATTTACAGGTATTTCCAAAAGCTCATGTTTTATCAGCACTAAAGACAATCTTCGACTTGAATGTAATGAGTTTTGCCAATGGGACTATGGGTGCAGTAAATGGAATGAGACCCAATGGTACAATAGACACATCCAGTGTCCAATCAGATGAGGTTTGGATTGGGGTAGTCTATGGTCTGGCTGCCACCATGATACAAGAGGTGAGTTAGTAAGAAAGATGTTTCCGGTACTGGAGACTGAGTTATAACTCAATGGTGGGATGTTTTTCCACTGGAACATAAGTTGAGGGGTGACCTTATACAGGTCTATAAAATTGATGGTTGATTATCATAAAAACCCATCTGGTTCACTAGTGTCTTTTTAGAGTATTAAATATGCCATCCTCGCCTTGTCTGGCCAACATGTGACTTCAGACCCACAGCAACGTGGTTGACTCTCTTTGAAATGGGCGAAAGTGAGGACTGCAGATTCTGGAGATCAGAGTCAAGAGTGTGATGCTGGAAAAGCACAACAGATCAGGCAGCATTCGAGGACCAGGAAAATCGACGTTTCGGGTAAAAGCCCTTCATCCTAGCAAACCATCCAGTTGTACTGATTGCTACAAAGTCTCAAAGAAATGAAACCAGACTGATCACCTGATGTTGACCGAGACACTAGAAAAAACACTGACAGAAACAGCCCTGTCGACCTTGCAAAGTCATCTTTACTAACATCTGGGGGCTCTTACAAAACTAGGAGAACTGTCTCAGACTAGTCAAGCAACAGCCATACTTGTGGAATCCATACCTTACAGGCAATGTCCCAGATACCACCATCACTGTCCCCGATGGATATGTCTTGTCCCAAGACAAGATGGATATGCAGGACAGACCCAGCAGAAGTGGCGTCACAGTGATGTACAGTTGGGAGGGAGTTGCCCTGGGAGTCCTCAACATTGATTCTGGACCCCATGAAGACTCTTGCTTTCAAGTTAAACATGGGCAAGGAAACCTCCTTCTGATTATCACGTACCATCCTCTCTCAGCTAATGAATTCGTACTGCTCTATGTTGAGCAACACTTAGTGCTCCACCCTCAGTGCTTCCTCTAAGGGCGCAAAGTTGTACTCTTGGATTGGGCATTTCGACATCCACCACCAAGAGTGGTTTAGCAGCAGCACTACAGATCAAGCCGGTGAGGTCCTAAATGATATTGCTGCTAATTGGCTCCGCAGCAGATGATGAGGGAACCAATAAAAAGAAAAAACAATCTGCTAGCTGTGGATGCATTTGTTCATGTCAGTATTGGTAAGAGTGACTACCACATAGTCCTTGTGGAGACAAAGTCTGATCATCGTACTGAGAATAACTTCCACCGTGTTCTGTTCCGCAATCACCATTCATTCTAAATTGGACAAACTTAGAACAAATCTAGCAACTCAGGACTGGATATCTGTGAGGCGCTGTGGACCATCAACAACAACAGAATTGTACTCCAACACAATCTAACCTCATTGCCCAGAAAATGCCTATTCAACCATTACCATCAAGCCAGGGGATCAATCTTGGTTCAATGGAGAGTGCAGGAGGGCATGCCAGGAGTGGCATCAGGCATACCTGAAAATGATGTGTACACCTAGTGAAGCTACCAAACGTGAGTACTTGCATACAAAACAGCATAAGCAGCGAGTAATTGAAAGAGCTAACCGATCCCATAACCAACAGATCAGATCTAAGCCCTGCAAGCCTGTCACATCCAATTGTGAATGGTGGTGGATAATTAAACACCTCACTGAAGGAGGAGGAGGCTAGGCAAATAACCCCATCCTCAATGATGTAAGAGCACAGCACAAAAGAAAAGGTTGAAGCATTCACAGCCGTCTTAAGCTAGAAGTGCCCATTGGAACATTCATCTCAGCTGCCTCCAGTGGTCCCCAGCATTACAGATACCAGTCTTCAGCCAATTCAATTCACTCCACGTGACACCAGGAAACAGTTGGAGACATCTGGATACTACAAAAAGCTACTGGTCCTGTCAACATTCTTGCAATAGTACTGAAGACTTGTTCTCAAGAACTTGCAGCACACCTAGCCAAGTTGTTCCCGTGCAGTTGAAACACTGGCATTTATCTGGCAGTGTGGAAAATTGCCCAGGTATGACCTGTACATAAAAAGCAAGTCAAATCCAACCCAGCCAATTACTGCCCCCATCAATCTTCTCTTGATCATCAGTAAAGTGATGGAACATATCGTCAACAGTGCTATCAAACAGCACCTGCTTGGTGATGCCCAATTTGGGTTTCATCAAAGCCACTCTGCTCCTGACCTCATTATAGCCTTGGTTCAATCATAGACAAAAGAGCTGAATTCCAGAGGTGAGAGTGACAGCCCTTGACATCAAGAGTCCTAAGAAAACTAAAATCAATGGGTATCAGGGAGCAAACTCTCCACTGGTTAGAGTCATACCTGGCACATGGGAGAATGGTTATGGTTGTTGGACGTCAGTCATCTCGGCTTCAAGACATCTCTGCAGGAGTTCCTCAGTGCAGTGTCCTAGCTGCTTCATCAATGAACTTCCCTCCATCATTAAGGTCAGAAGTAGGATGTTTGATGACTGCACAATGCTCAGCACCTTTTGTGACTCCTCAGATACTGAAGCAGTCCATGTCCAAATGCAACAAGAACTGTACAGTATTCGGGCTTGGGCTAACAAGTGGCAAGTAACATTCACACCACAAATGCCGAGCTATGACTATCACCAATAAGAGACAATCTAACCACTGCCCCTTGAAATTCAGTGGTGTTACCATCACTGAATTCCCTCACTATTAACATCTTTGGGGTGGGGTTACCATTGATGAGAAACTCCGTCTTATCTGCCACGTAAACACAGTGGCTACAAGAGCAGGTTCGAGACAAGGAATACTGTGGCAATCAACACCTGACTCCCCAAAGCCTGTCGATCATCTACAAAGCACAAAGTCAGGAGCGTGATTGAGTACTCCCCACTTGCTTGGATGAGTGCATTTCCAACAACATTCAAGCTTGACATCATCCTGGACAAAGTAACCTGCATGATTTGGCACCACACGCATACACTCCCTCCACCACCAATGCTCCGTTGCAGCTTGACCTACAAGATGCACTGCAGAAATTCACCAAAGATCCTCAGAATATGACTCCCATAATACAGGTATATTCTGACCTACCAGCGTCAATGTAATATACAGTCAGCAAGGAGTTGTCCTGAGATTCTTCAGCATTGGACTCTGGATTCTCTGAAGTCTCATAACATCAAGTCAAACGTAGGGGAAGGAAACCTTCTGATTACCATATGCAAGGGTGCAGAAAGTATCTTGGATGGGAGAGTTTAGTGTTTCAGTGGCAAAGTTAGTGACCAGGCTGGCTGAGTTCTAAAGGACATAGCTGTTGGACTGGATTCATGGCAAGTGATGAGGGGATCAACAAGAGGGAAAAATCTACTTTATCTTGCCATCATCAGCCCATCATAAAATCAGTGGGAGTGATATGCATATGCATTCCTTATGGAGACAAAGTTCCATCTTCACATTAAGGAAACCGATTATTGTTATGTGACACTCCCATTGTGTGAAACGGGGTAGATTTTAAACAGATCTAGCAACTCCAATCTGGGCATCCATTTAAGTTCAGTGCTATCAACCATACTGGTAGTGTACAAAACCACAGTCTGTAACGTCGTTGCACATCTCCCTTAACCTTTTGCCATGAAATCTGGAGATCAACGCTGGTTCTATGAGGCATGTCGGAGAGCATGCTAACCTGAGATGTCAACCTGGTGAAGTTTCGACACAAGACTGCTTGCATGCCAAACAACAGCAGCACCCAATAGACCAGGGTAAGTGATCAGATTTGCAGTCTTGAGACATCTGTTTATAAATTGTGATGAACAATTAAACCACTATCAGGAATTGGAGGCTCCAAAATATCACCATCCTTGATTTTAATGGGGTAGTTCACCACATTCCTGCAAAACACACAGCTGAAACGTTTACATCTATCTTTATCCAGGACTACCTAGTGCTATTTTATCTCGATCACCTCCTCAGGTCCCAGCAACACAGGTGCAAACTTCAACCACTTTGATTTGTTAATGATATTGAGGAATATTGAGAAATTTCTGAAAACATTGGATACTGCAAAGGCTATTAGACCTCACAACTTTACAGCAATAACATTGATGACTTGTGCTCCAGAATAAGCTCAGCCTCTCGCCAAGTATTTCCAGCACTGCTAAAACTCCAACGTCTGTTTGAAAATGTGGAAAATTGTCCAGGTGTATCCTGTGCACAGAAAACAGGATCAATCCAAGCCGGTCAATTGCTCTTCTATGAGCTTATCTCTCTATATTAGCAAAGTGATGGAAGACATAACTGCTTAGCAATAATCTGCTCACTGATGCTTAGTTTCAGTTCTGTCAGAGCCACTCAGCTCCCGACCTCATGACAACCTTGGTGCAAATATAGACCAAAGAGCTGAACTCGAGGTGGAGTGAAATTGAAGGCCCATTACATCAAGGGCACATTAACAAAGTATAACACTACGGAGCCAAAGCAAAACCGAAGGAAATGGAAATTAAAGGGAAAATTTTCTGCTGTTGAAGTAGATAGTTGGTGTTGGTCAAGCATCTTCAGGAATCTGAAGGGCTTATGCCCGAAACGTCGATTCTCCTGCTCCTTGGATGCTGCCTGACCTGCTGTGCTTTTCCAGCAACACATTTTTCAGTGTGGATAATCCTGCCAACTATATTTGAACAATACTCATTATTTTCCAGCAATTGCCCATTAAACTAAATGTTAGGTTTTGTCTGATTAGTGCTGGTGCCTCAATCATCTGTTGTTATCAAAGCACCTACAAATCACTGTGAAAACTCAAACCTCCACTTCAAAGCTCTACAGAACTGACTTCCAATCTGCACGTCACTTACCATTTAACTTTATTTGCTTTAAAAGTAAGGAATTAATGATTGATCTCATCTGGGAAAATCTATACTGGAATGAAGAATTATTGGGGTAGCATGTGCAATGATAAATTAGTGGATGAATGTGCAGAGAACACCATCAAAAGTGGTGAAAAGGGAGAGGATAATTATCAAAAAAACTAGATCTGTAGGGTTGGAATCACATCTATCATAGTTGCTATACATCATAAGCGCTACCTAGTGGCTGTAGTAGGGACCTATACTTTTAAATTCAGGCTATCGACTTCCAATAATTCTGCCTGACCTCTTTCTCAATTTTACACCCACCCTTGCATGTGCTCCCCAAAATCTATCTTCCTCCTCCTGTGCCTGCATGCTTATTCCTATGCAGTGGTTATGAGTACATTAGTTTGCATTATAACATTTTTGAAATATAGTTTAACTTAAGATTCATTTAAAAGATTAATTGTTTTCCTCTGGGGATTCACAGGGACTTGTCACTGAAGGTTTCAAGACTGCAGAAGGTACATACAGGACAGTATGGGAACAACTTGGCATGGCTTTTCAGACACCTGAAGCCTATTGCAAAAAGAACATTTATCGTTCATTGGCATATATGAGACCTCTGAGCATTTGGAGTATGCAGCTAGCACTGGACAAAATGCATGAGTAACTTGACTTGTCTGACATTCATATTTGTAAATGATGAGTGAGCTTCAGATTTGTCATTTACTTTCTTTAGTCAGTAATGCACCTCCAAACCCTAGCATCAATTAGAGCTTTGACTATTTTCCAAATATACCACTACTTCATTGCATTACAGTAATATGCAAAGTGTGCAAAATAATTATAAAAATATTCCTCATTAAAGAGAAGATGCAAGATCAATTGTTTTTCATTCATGTCAAACGATGTCCTAAAAAATTTAATCAAGCACACTTCGTTATAACTTTAATTTATATTAAAGCCCTGAAAAATGTGCACCGGATTGAAACAGTTCAACAGCAAATTAATAGTAATAACAAAAATTGATATTATGTTTTCAGATCTACATGAGCATCTTAAATTTATGATGTTCATTATGCAATGCAAGGCTGAACCTAAACCTTTCAAGCAGCCTTGCCATTTTTTTGAAGACAAAAAGAGCACATTCCTGTTTTTGAAAGTTGACAGCAAAACATTGAAACCTTTTTTAGGCATATGGTCACTGGTGCTGTAGAATGTCAAGATAATACTTCACTTGGATTTATTTCAAACTCATGATTTCTAGCTCAGATAGTTCAATCATTAAACAACTTTCCTAATATCTTCATTCCAGATGTTATATTTTAGTTCCTGAAGGATTTGCTTTATGAAGTCAAAGGCATATTCTAAATTGAAATGTTTGGGATGAATATGGATGATCACTAAATTGTATATTTGCACTTTGTATATACAATCAATAACAATCATTTAGAAAATCAATGCAATTTTGCAAAACAGTTGTGAAAATGTTGATTTGAAATGTTTCTCAGACATTTCAAATTTTTCTGGTTAAACTTACTTTTGAACTGAAGAGTTTTAAACAAAGCAGTACTGTGTGTTAATCTTTTGTTTTTAAACTACACTCATTTGGGTATGTAATGGATTTTTGACACCAAACGTGGTCTGGTTACTATGTATGAAATAATAAATTGTACATTTTTGTGTGTATATATGAATTTCTTTTAGTCACTTTTTTCTATATATTTGAGTACACTACAAATATATCATTTTGAATGAGTGCCCAACTGTGTATTACAATTGGGCAACTTGATTTTCAGTGTGAATTAAAGTAAATTACAGATGTAACTAATCACTTTTTTAGTGCATAGTAATGGCCATTTTGAGGAGAAAGGAAATGTAGAATGTGGGGTAAAAATGCTGTAGGCTAACTATCTAACATCAACCCTGCAGTAAAATATATATCTTCAAAGGTCTATATTGTATACAGAAAAACTAATTCTGAAGATTAGAAGTAAAGAAATATTGAAAGTATACAGCCAACCAATAGAAAGAATGTTCGGTTAATGCCCTGAATTTTCAATGTTAGTTTTAGCATAATTTCTGAAAACCAAGTTCATAATACATTGATATTTAAAGCCATCGAGGTTTCACTAAAACTTGCTCTGTTTCACAAACATTTATTTTTGTTTTGATCATTTCTTGGACTTGTTTTCTAAATCTAGTACACAAAACAAACTCGAACCTATCCAAATGTTGGTTCACTTTTATTGTTCTGAACATATTCTAAATGGCAATTTTCTGTGTTCCCCTTTCTAACTCATCTACATTTCTTGTTGGATTTCTTGTCAGTGTTTGATGTTGTGCTGTTGGCTTTTTTTATATAACCTCCACCAACAAGAGCTGGAAATGTGTTGCTGGAAAAGCGCAGCAGGTCAGGCAGCATCCAGGGAACAGGAGAATCGACGTTTCGGGCATAAGCCCTTCTTCAGGAATGAAGAAGGGCTTATGCCCGAAACGTCGATTCTCCTGTTCCCTGGATGCTGCCTGACCTGCGCTTTTCCAGCAACACATTTCCAGCTCTGATCTCCAGCATCTGCAGACCTCACTTTCTCCTCCACCAACAAGAACCAAGCGTAGGTGGTTCACAAGAAAGAAAATCATTAATGTTGTAATCACCTTGAGGTATGCCTCACAGTAATGAACGAGCTTGGTAGCACAGTCGAATTCCTATATGCAGTAAGTTGAAAGACCAAATTGAAGACTGCTTTGGAGATCTAGAGTTTAAGTTCCACTTCAGGGTGGGAAGGGGGGTTGTTAGTATACTGTATACTATCTATTTCAATTTTTTGCTGAAGTTAAATTTTATCTCCCATACTCTAATGTGTGGATCATTTGGTCTCTGCTGATATGACTGACTTAAAGATTGAGAATTAAAAACAGAGTGAAAGTAAGACAGTCTATTGTGCTCATACTTCAATTGTAGAACCTAGTGCATTTTAAAAATAATTAAGTCGAGAACAACTTATTTTAAAAGTTTCTAATTTCAATGACAAACATTTTAACCAGTGTTATTTTTGGAGAGCAAAATATACAACTGTACAGAATAATGCAAAACAACATGGGAATGAGTTGTCATTCAGTTCTCCTGTCTGTTTGACAATTCAGTTCAATGAGAATTTTTTAAACGTCTTGGCCTTGACAGGTTTTGGGGACAGTTCTAGATTTCAAAGAACTGTGTGTTACCTTTTAGAGGGGATAGAAAGCCAGAAAAAAAATTGAAAATAAGACTTTAATGTCTGTGAATCTGGATCACCTTCTACACACTGGGAATTTGCTTCTTTCTGATGTGAAGGTGTCAATGTGGGATTGGGTAGGACATTGAGAAGTCACACAACACCAGGTTATAATCCAACAGGTTTATTTGAAATCACAAGCTTTTGGAGTTCGCTCCTTCAGGTAAAGTCACCAATAACTTCACCTTATTAAGGAGCAGCACTCCGAAAGATTATGATCCCAAATAAGCCTGTTCGGCTGTAACCGGGTATCATGTGACTTCTAACATTGTTTCTTTATGACTTGGACTTCTCATTGCTTCACAAACTTAGAACTATGTTACAGGTCAGTTTGCAGCAAAAAAAAATTCTAATTAGTATACTTTATAAAAAAACCTTAAATTTTTTTTTTCCCCAAAAGCTGTACAGTAAAATGAAGCAGAGGCCAGATTAACTTGTTCCTCTGATTTAATTAAGACTATTTAACAGACATCGGAAGTGGATGAGGTGGTTATACTAATAGCTGTCTGAAATGAGTTCACTCTAGTAGAAACAGCTCGTGGATGTAATGTTTCTCCTTATTTATCTTTTTGCCTTTTACCCCACCTTTCACAAAGCAGTGCTGCTCTCAGCCTAATGAATGCTTCTACGATTGCTGTTCATCTGATGTTTCAGAAGTATAGTTTAAATGGTGCCTGGATTAAACCTGAACCTTTGATAGGTTAATGTGATTCTTCTTTTAACTTTAGATTTTTAAGCTCAAATATTTATTTTTAATTATTCAACTATTACATAGAATGGTGGCAATCAGCATCTAGGGCATGTATATTGTTTATTACTATCCACTTTTATTCAAGATTCTACATATCAACAAAGTAAAACCAGTGCTTTTACTATCCACAGTGCTTTATTGGGGGTAACAAAATGCATGTTTTGTTGAATATCATTACATACAAATGTTAATTGCAATGGTCTGCATGTTTTATAGTCTTGTAGTTATTACGTAATGACTTCCGATTGCATGCTAAATATAACAATCAGTAAAACAGTGATTCGTGCTTCAGGAGAACATTAATTGATATTTGTAAATGTAAGTTTGCACCTTTTTTGCTTAAATTGTAAATAATTTCTAATATATATGCTACAAAGAAATCAAGTAAAATATTCTGAGAATCTCTTTTATTTTTGTATTTTTAACAGAAATGCAGCCGTCATTTGATCTGTTTTCCTGGTTTTACTTTGTTGATATGTAGAATCTTGAATAAAAGTGGCTCCACAGCATTTTATTATTGTTCCCAAAAGTCAGTAGCAAACCAATTTCATACACGCCTTATTATTGGGGTGCATTTGTTTACCCTACTTTGTGTCACTGCTGAAACTTTGCTATGAGAACATTATTCTTTGATTATTATTTTTAGAAAACTGCCATTTAATAACAAAGTGGGGCAAATAACCTTAAGTGACAAACCCTGGTAAGCAAGACTGTGGCTGATGATGAAACTAAATTAAAAGGTAACAGGATAAATTAATCTACCAGAAGGGATTGGCATGAGAGCATGCCAGCAAAAAGACTCTGACACCTCCACCTAGAATTCTTAGTGTGGAAGCAGGCCATCGGGTTTCCACAGATCCTCTGAACAGCATCCTGTAACCTTGCATTTCCCATGGCTAAACCCACCTAACCTGCACATCCCTAGACACTATCGGCAATTTAGCATAGCCAATCCACCTAACCTGCACATCTTTGGATTATGGGAAAAAAACCAGAGCACCTGGAGGAAACCAGGATATACTGGGAATTTGCAAACTTCACACCATCTCCCAAGGTTGGAATTGAATCCGGACCCCTGCTGCTGTGAGGCAGCAGTGCTAACCACTCAGCCACTGCTGTAAGTTTTATCACAGTCAAAATTCCTTTTTTTGAGATTGATCTTGGAGCAGTTTAGAAATATTGATTCTGAACTGAATTCTGGAAGATGTGAGAAATGTAGCAACAGCAGTAATAATTGGAAAATCGATGGTCGGGTGCATAGATGATTCTGTGGCTGCAGAGAGACTTCACGATGGTATGTTGCTTCCCTAATGCCAGAATCATGGATGTGTGAGTGAGCACAGGGCATCTGGAAATGGGAGGGTAAACAGACAGATGTCATTGTCCATATTGGCACAAATGACATAGATAGGAAGAGTGACAGGACCTGCAATAGCAATTCAGGGAATTAGGTAGTAAACTAAGTAGGACCTCTGAGGTAGTAATCGCAGGATTACTCCCCATGCTATGTGCTTCTCAGGTTAGGAACAGAGACAGAGTACAATTGAACATGTGGCTGGTGTAACAAGGAGGGCTTCCAAGGAAGGTGAGACTGGTACAAGAAGGACAGATTGGCCTTAACTAGAACATCACCGATATCCTGGCAAGGAGGTTTGATAAAGCCACCTGGAAGGGTTTAAACTAGTCCAGACAGGGGAGTCTGAACCAGAACAGCAAGTCAGTAAATAGAGAGATTGCCTTAAACTCAAGGTCTTCTCCAATGTAGCTAAGAGGAAGAGCAGTCAGGGAGAGGTTGCTGAGTTCAGCAGAACTTGAGGCTTGGACTGTATTTGCTTCAATGCAAGAAATAGGTAAAACAGATGAACTTAAGAGTCTGGATTAATGTATGCAGTTATGATGTTGCTTTCACAGAGACATCTTTGAAAGAGGGACAGGATTGGTAGCTTAACAAGTAGCTGAGACAGAAGGAAATAAGAGGTGGAGTTGGGTTACTGGTTAGGAAGAGATCAGAGTTGAAAACTGGCACTGGAAAAGCACAGCAGGTTAGGCAGCATCTGAGGAATAGGAGAATCTACCAGATTCATGGGGATGGGGAAAGGGGACTGAGTTAAACAGAACATGGGGGTGAGGCTGGGGGAAGTTAGCTGGGAAGGTGATGGATGGGGGGGGTGATGGTGATTGGTTGGAGGGGAGGGTGGAGCAGATAGGTGAGAAAGAAGTAGGACAGTTCGAGGGCATGTTGCTGAGTTGGAGGGTTGAATCTGGAATGGGGTGGGGAGGGGAGGGACAAAATCAACGTTGATGCTGTGTGGTTGGAGAGTCCCAAGGTGGAAGAAAGTGTTGAGTGACTTGGATTTGGTGGTGGAGGAGGTCCTTGGTGGAGTGGAAGGGGGAGTTGAAGTGCTTGGCTGCACGGCAGTGGGAATGTTTGGTGCATGTGTCTCAGATGTTTTCTGAAATATTCTGCGAGTTGGCATCCTGTCTCCCTGCTGTAGAGGAGACTACATCAAGAGCAGTGGACATGGTCGATGAGGTGTTTGGACGTGTAGGAAAATCTCTGCCAGATGTGAAAGGATCCTTTTGAGGCCCTGCATAGAGGTGACGGAGGTGTGGGTGTAGGATTTCCACTTCTTGCAGCAGCAAGGGAAGATGCCAGGAGTGGTGGGTGGGTTGGTAAAGGGTGTGGCCCTAATGAGGGAGTTGCAGAGGGAATAGTCTCTGTGGAATGCTGATGGGGTGGGGAGGGAAATCTATGTATCTGGTGCTGGGGTATGATTGTAGGTGGAGGATAATGCGCTGCACCTCATCTATGGTGTCCGTTGCTCTCTGTGCTTGTCTGGAGGGTTTTAGTTCGAGGAGTGATTGGATAAACTGGAAAGACGGAGGCTGAGGGGCAACGTGATGGAGGTCTACAAAACTATGGGAGGCATGGATATGGTGG
>NC_057710.1:57023866-57061715 GCF_004010195.1 Chiloscyllium plagiosum | reverse complement strand
AGATGCTCAAATTTTCTAGATATCAGAATCTGGGTTATAGCTAATATGAGTGAAAAGATAAAATAAAAACCCAGAAAATTGCTGATTGGACAGTCGACAAGCAAATCAACTTTTACATAAATGTGTTGCATTTTGGCAGAAGTATTGGAAAAATCTATGATTTTGAAATGAAAGAATGAAGTAGAAGTACGACAGAATCTAAAGATATGTAAAGAAATGTTTGCAAGCATTTTTGTTATATTGCTTTTACAATATTGGTTTATCTCATGTAAGAGTAGTGAAGGCATATTAAACTTTTCTAGAACCTTGACCAGGCACCATTTAGTGGCATGTTTCCAGTTTTCATATAATGCAGGAGCAATAGCATACATGATTGATAAGGATTGGTCCTGACTAAGTAGCTTAGAGTTATTGGAGACGATTGAACAAGTTGAGAATTTCTTTTCGTTTAAACATAACCCAAGAGAATTTTTGGTAAAACTGATAAATGGCTTGAACTGGGTAGATGTGAAGAGAATCCAAAATTAGGGCTGTTACACTAAAATACAAGAAGGGTAGTAGGGATATTCCGGGTAACTACCGACTAGTGGACCTGACGTCGGTTCTGGAAAAGTTACTGGAGAATGTACTGAGGGATAGGATCTATTTATATTTGGAAAAGAATGGGCTTATCAGTGATAGGCAACATGGTTTTGTGTGGGGGAGATCGTGCCTTACCAACTTAATAGAGTTCTTCAAGGTAGTGACCAAGTTGATAGATGAAGGAAGGGCTGTTGATGTCATATACATGGACTTTAGTAAGGCATTTGATCAGGTTTTCCATGGTAGACTAATGGAGAAAGTGAAGTCATATGGCATGCAGGGTGTTCTAGCTTGGTGGATAAAGAACTGGTTGAGCAACAGGAGACAGAAAGTAGTAGTTGAAGGGAGTTTCTCGAAATGGAGAAAGGTGACCAGTGGTGTTCTACAGGGGTCAGTGTTGGGGCCACTGTTGTTTGTAATATACATAAATGATCTGGAAGAGGGCACTGTCGTTATGATCAGCAAGTTTGCAGATGAACACGAAGATTGGCGGAGTAGCAGAAAGCATAAGGGACTGTCAGAGAATACAGGAGGATATAGATAGACTGGAGAGTTGGGCGGAAAAGTAGCAGATGATTTCAATCCAGACAAATGTGAGGTGATGCATTTATGCAAGACTAATTCTAGGCGGAATTATACAATGTACAGAAGAGCCTTGGGAAAAGTTGATGGGCAGAGAGATCTGGGAGTGCAGGTCCATTGTACCCTGAAGGTTGATAGAGTGGTCAAGAAGGTGGATAGAGTGGTCAAGAAGGCATATAGTATGCTTGCCTTCATTGGATGGGATATTGAGTATAAGAGCTGGCAAGTCATGTTAACATTGTACAAGACATTGGTTCAGCTGCATTTAGAATACTGTGTACAGTTCTGGTCGCCACATTACTAAAAGGATGTGGACGCTTTGGAGAGGGTGCAGAGAAGGTTTACGAGGATGTTGCCTGGTATGGAAGGTGCTAGCTATGAAGAAAGGTTGAGTAGGTTAGGTATATTTTCATTAGAAAAAAGCTGCTTGAGAGGGGAATTCACAGTGAGACAAGAAGCAGTCAATTATGTAGAGTGTGTTTAGAGTATCCAGTGAAAAGTGGAAAAGTCATCGTAGGAGTACTGGACAGACTCTCAGCTCTGGGAATACAATGTTTCCTTGCAAAAGATATAGCTTGATCACCGGTAGGAATGCTGCCTACTGGAGTTAAAAAGCCAATGGAAACTCAAGCAACTGAACTATTGCAGGACACATGCTGGGATTTTTCTGGAATGTGTGGTAATGAGGTCACAAAGTCACCAGTTGAAACAGGGGAGATCAAGGAGTAGATAAGAAGGCTGAAGTGGAATTAGCAGAGACACTGTTTGATCAAATGGTTGAGATGAGCCATGAGCAGATAGATGGCACAGCTGACGTCTTTAGCTCAGATAAATTGACTGAGTTACAGCAGAAAGATCGACATGTAAAGCAGTTGTATCATAAGATATACACAAAAATAAGACTCCCAATGTGTTCCTGAATGCTATTATCTTAAAAATGATGTCTTAATGAGGAAATAGAGACCATCACATATTCAGGCAGATGAGAAATGGGCAGAAGTTCATAAAGTCTTATTGCCAGTTGGTTAGAGAAAGGAGATGTTGTGGGTAGTGCACAAGTTACCACTAGGGGGTCATTTGGGAGTGAGAAAAACATAAGCTAAAATTCAGAAACAGTTTTACTGGCCTGGACAGTATAAGGATATAGTTGAATTTTGCCAGCCATGTCATACATGCCATATAATTGGAAAACCACAGGCAGTAATAAAACCCGCACCATTAATACCTATTCCTGCATTTGAAGAGTCTTTTACAAGAGTCTTAATTGATTGAGTAGGACCCCTATCTAAAACAAAAAGTGGGAATCAGTATTTGTTAACAACAATGAATGTGTTCACTAGATTTCTAGAGGCTATTCCATTATGCAATAGCACAGCCAAAAGAATTGTAGAGGAATTACTCACATTTTTCACTAGATATGGACTACTCACAGAGATACAATCAGATCAAGGGTCAAACCTCACATCAAAATTATTCAAGGAAGTTATGGACTGTTTAGGAATAAAATAATTCACATCTACTGTGTATCATTCAGAATCACAGGGAGCACTAGAAAGGTGCCATCAGACATTAAAGACCATGTTGAGGACTTATAGTCAAGACTTTCTAGAAAAGGAGATTCTGTTTTCACTTTTTACCAGTAGAGATGCACCAAATGAATTGACCAAATTCAGTCCATTTGAATGAAACAGGAACTCACAAGAAATCACAAACTTGCAATTTTGTTATTGGGAATAAGGTATTAGTGTTACTTCCAATGATAGTTGAACCTTTAAAAGCACTATTTAGTGGGCTTATCAAGTTGAAAGGAAATTGAGTGAGATGAACTATCTGATAAAGACTCCAGACAGAAAGAAATCTCACAGGGTGTCATGTGAATATACCCAAAAGGTAAGTTTCTCTCTAAAAGACATACCTCGTGAATCAATGGTCTCCATTTGCAGCAGCGGGAGTGGTGAGAGCACAAACCAGGAGGCTGCCGGGAAGGTAAATTTCCCTCTTAAAAACTTACCTCATGAATAGGTGGAGCGAAGGCTCAGCAGGAGTGAATGCGGACACGGAGTATGCTGGGCACGTGAACTGAATTATTCGGGTTGTGGCTAAACCTGAAACACTTACACGTGTAGTATCTCCCATCCCTCCCCCTCCTCTAACCAAAAAAAACAGACCTGTCCAGCAGTATCAGCAAGAGCTTCTTAAACAACCTCCACATGTGTGGACAGTTGATAAGGTAAGGCTTTTGTTTTCATTTATTCAATCTTTCTTGGCAATTTAGAGCAAAGGGGATGGAAGCTAGGGCAGTTGCATGCACCTCTTGCAGGATGTGGGAGGTAAGGGTTGCCACTGGTGATTCTCCTGACTTCGCTTGCGAGAAGTGCACACAACTCCAGCTCCTCACAGACCGCATTAGGGAACTGGAGCTGGACTAACTTCAGATCATTTGGGATGCTGAGGGGGTGAAAGAGAGGAGTTATAGGGAGGTAGTCACATGTAAGTTACAGGATAAAGATGGCTGGGTGATCGACAGGAGAAGGAAAGGGAACAGGCAGACAATACAGGGACCCCCTGTGGCCGTTCCACTCCATAATAAGTATACCGTTTTGGATATTACTGGGGGAGGCGACCTACCAGGGGAAAGCCACAGCAGCCAAGCTTCTGGCACTGAGCCTGGCTCTGTGGCTCAAAAGGGAAGGGGAAAAAATAGGACAACAATAGTGATAGGAGATTCAGTCATGAGAGGAACAGACAGGAAATTCTGTGGTTGCAAAGAGACTCCTGGATGGATGTTGCCTCCTGGTGCCAGGGTGAGGTATGTCTCTGATCAAGTCTACAGGATTCTTATAGGGAGGGAGAGCAGCCAAAAGTTGTGGACCACATCGATACTGGAAAAGTTGTGGACCACAAGAGGACTGGAAAAGAGAATATGGGGAGATAGGAAGGAAGCTAGAAGGCAGGAGTAGTAATCTCAGGATTACAACTGGTGCCACATGCTAATGAGGCCAGGAATAGAGATTGAGTGCAAATGAACGTATGGCTGCAGGACTGGTGTAAGAGGGAGAGCTTCAGATATGTGTATCTATGGGATACCTTCTGGGAAAGGTGGGACCTCTACAAGAAGAACGGGGTTGCACCCTAACTGAACAGGTACCAATATCCTGGGCAGGCAGTTTGCTAGAACTCTTTGGGAGGGTTTAAACTGGATTGGCAAAGGGATGGGAACTGGAACTACGGATCAAATGATGGAGTAGGTACTGAACAGCCAGATACAGTGTGCAGAGAGTCAGTGAGAAGGGATAGACACCTGATAGGGCAAAGGTGCAGTCAGTATAATGAGTTGAAGTGTGTCTATTTTAATGCAAGAAGCATCAGGAATAAGGGTGACGGAAATAGAGGATGGATCAGTACTTGGAACTATGATGTTGTGGCCATTTTGGAGACTTGGATATCACAGGGGTAAGAATGGCTTTTGGATGTTCCAGGGTGTAAATGTTTCAAAAGGAATAGTGGGGCAGGTAAAAGAGGTATTGTAGTGCATTGCTAATCAGGGATAGTATCACAGCTACAGAAAAGGAGGTTGTCAAGGAGGGTTTGTCTGCAGAGTCATTATGAGAGAAGTCAGAAACAGGAAAGGAGCAGTCACTTTATTGGGAGTTTTCTACAGAACCCCCCCCCCCCCATAGCAAACAGAGACATGGAGGAGCAGATTGGAAGGCAGATTCTGGAAAGATGCAGAAGTAACAGGGTTGTTGTTATGGGTGACTTTAACTTCCCTAATAGTGATTGGAAGCTCTTTAGTTCAAATAGTTTGGTTGGAGCAGTTTTTGTCAGGTGTGTCCAAGAAGGGTCCCTGACAGGCTGACTAGAGAGGAGGCCATATTGGATTTGATGTTTGGCAATGAATGGGAGAGGGGAAATTACAATGCTATTGGCAGGAACTTGGGTGCCTAAATTGGGAATAGATATTCTCAGGGAAATGCATGACAGAAATGTGGAGGTCGTTTCAGAAGCACTTGCTGATAGTGCTGGACAGGTTTGTCCGACTGAGTTGAGAAAGGGATAGTAGGTTGAAAGAACCTTGGGTGACAAGGAATGCAGAACATCTAGTCAAGAAGAAGAAGGGAGCTTACAATTTTTGAGGAAGCAAGTATCAGATAGGTTATGAGGTAGCCAGAAAGGAACTGAAGAATGGACTATGGAGAGCTAGAAGGGAACATGACAAAGCTTTCACAGGTAGGATTAAGGAAAACTAACGCATTCTACACTTATATGAGGAACAAGAGGATGGCCAGAGTGAGGGTAGGGTCCATCAGGAATAGTGGAGGGAACTTGCGCCTGGATTCGGAGAAGTTAGGGGAGGTCCTTAATAAATACTTTGCTTCAGTATTCACTACTGAGAGGGATCTTGATGTTTCTCAGGACAGCGTGAAACAGATAAGCTTGAATAGGTTGATGTTAAGAAAGAGGATGTGGAGAGTTCCAAGATGGTGGCGGTCTGCTGTGCTGGGCTCTGTGCCATACCCCTGGGCAAGGTGCACCTTTACCACTCCCCTCACCAACCACCCCCAGGACAAAAAAAGTATTAATTTAAACTTACCTATCATCTGGAGCCGTTGAAAATTTTGGGTGACAGCTTTAAAGCCAGCATGATATCGAATTAAGGAAAGGGGCCTAAAGGAGCACAACAGACAGAGCATTCCCCTACTGCATCTGGGGGTGCCTGCAGCCAGTGCTCAAACTCTTGTGGTGGCCCCTTTGGGTTTAATAGGACAGCAGCATTTACTGATTGAGGCAGCAGTAGAACCACTATCTGCCATGCAAAATAAACACCAGCAGGAAATCAAACTACTGGACCAAAGAATGGAGTCAATGGAAGAGAGGACTGCGGCATCGGAGACCATGGCAGAAGTCTTGGGAGGAAGGATCTGAACACTGGAAGACCAGGTTTGGGTCCTTCAGGAGCAAGTCGACGACCTAGAGAACAAAAATAGGAGAAAACACTTAGAAGGTCATGGATCTTCCGGAACGCGAGGACCTGGTCGGCTTTCTGGAGAGGTGGCTTCCGAAATTCCTGGGAGCTGGAGTTGGAGTCAGGCCTGGTGAACGTGAAGTGGGCCCACCGGATCGCAATGCGCAGGTCCAGAGCAGACCTGCACCGCAGACCTGACCTATGCATGATCCTCGTGCAGCTCCTGTATTATAAAGAAAAACAGTTAATAGTTGAAATAGCAAGAAGACTGGGAAGACATTCACAGGATTTAATGGACAAAGGCTCAAAGATAATGTTTTTTTCAGGAGCCCTAATTAAGAAGAGAAGGGCATTTGATGAAGTCAAGAAAGAATTAATGGACCTGAACATTCAATATTTCTTGAGGTACCCGGCCATGCTGCGTTTCGCCCATGGGGGAACGGTATATAACTCTGACTCCACAGAAAAGGCGAAGGACTTTGTGAATTATTTTGTGAATTGAAGGACTTGAGTCGGGGTGGGAGGGGAGGGGACATGGTTGCAGATAGTGGTGTTTTTTTTTTATTGCTCCTTTTCTCACTTCTCTCTCTCCCCCTTTCTTTCATTGTGGTTATTGGCTTTATACGTACAGCCTTGTTGTAAAACTGGAATTATTTTATATTTCGGTCGGTTAGAATTATCTCGGGCTTTTTTTTTAATACTGCTGTCCTTTTGATTTTGTATTGGGGATGGCTATATCTGTGGTTAAGGGCAGGGGGTGGAATGGGTATCCATTGTTAACTCTCAGAATGTAAGTAACAGATTTTCCTCATTTGTGAATTGCCTGGGGCTAGGGCACAGCCTCAGCTAGAGGGAGGTAGGATGATAGCAAGGATTGGGAGGAATGTGCCCTATGGGCAAGGGGGAAGGTCTCTGATGAATTGGGGGTTATTTGCGTGTTTGTTTCAGTTAAAAGCAGTGATTAGTTTTTTAGTTGTAGCAGTTTTTAGACTTCATAGAGTTAATGTCTTTTTAGCTCATCAAACTTCAGATAACCTTCCTCCTTTTGGGAAACCACAGGCTGCCCTGGATGACCATGGCTAGTGATTTGTTCAGATGGTGCACCTGGAATATAAAAGGGAGAAGGTGTTGTCCAGTCTTAGGAAGCAAAGGGTGGACATTGCCCTACTGCAAGACATGCATCTAACTGATAAGGAGGCGGGGGGGATATGACAGGGTATTCTTCTCCTTCTTCAGCTCTAAGAGTAGAGGAGTGGCTATATTGGTAAGAAGGAACCTCCCTTTTCAGGTGACGGAGCAGATTAAGGACAAACGTGGACGGATAATTATTCTTAAAGCCCTCATACATGGGGAAGAGTATGGCATCTTGAATGTATATTGTCCCCAGCGCACCCTCTTAAATTTCTAATTGAAGCAGTGGCTAAATTAATGAATCTTGGGGCGCACTGCATAATCATAGGAGGGGATTTTAATCGCTTGATAGATCCTGAAGTTGACAGGGTGCCAAGGGGCCCAGCAGGTAGCCCGCGCAATCTAAGCAGTTGGTGGACATGTGTGAAGAGTTGGGACTAGTGGATGTGTGGAGGCATCTCCACCCTAATGGAAGAGACTTTACGTTCTACTCCAGTCCACACAAGTGCCATGTGCGAATTGACATGTTGTTTATGCCAACTGATGGTTTGGACAGAACATTGGCATGCAAAATTGGGAATACAGCTGTCTCAGATCATGCGCCAGTGTATTTAGATATAAAATCAAGGGTAGTGGAATGGATGCACTGAAGGGAGTTCAGGGCCTTCTGGGATATCAACTCAGGTATGGCCAGTAATCCGGCAGTACTTTGGGAGGCCACTAAGGCATATTTACGAGGCCTGATCACTTCATATTTTGCGACTAGAAGGAGGCAGAGGGAGGAGCAACAACGGATGCTGGAGGCTCGGCTGCAGATAGCTGAGGAAACATATTATAATAGACCATCTCTGGTCAAGTTGCAGCGGGTCACGGCCCTCTGGGTGGCTCTCAACTCATTGCACACACAAGTGGCTAAAAAAAAGAGGTCTCCTTTGCTAAACAAAGACTGTTTGAATTTGGAGACAAGCCAGGTTGATATCTGGCATATTTGGCTAGGAGGAAAAAAGCTTCACAATCTATTACGTCTGTTAGGGAGAAGGCTGGTATGATTACCTGTGAGTTGAAGAAGATTAATGTTAGATTTAGGGAATACTTTGCAGCGATATATTGATCAGAGGGAGGCGAACACGATGCAGAGAGAATGCAGTCCTTTTTTGAGAATCTGGACCTCCCCAGTATAAACACGGAATAGGCTTCCCTATTGAATGCACCTATAATGGTACAGGAAATGCAGGAAGCAATAAGGCACCTCCAGGGTGGCAAAGCACAAGAGCCAGACAGATTCCCAAGTGAATTCTATAAGGAATTCATAAATGTGTTGGTGGAGCCACTTCTGTGGATGTATAACTATTCATATGCACAGGATTGTCTGCAGACCTCTCTTAGGGAGGCTAACATCTCCGTCATTTTAAAGAAGGAGAAGGAGCCCGAAGAATGTGCTTCACACAGACCAATTTCACTGTTGAATGTAGATTTTAAAATTCTATCCAAGATGCTAGCTCTGAGGTTGGAAAAGGTCCTGCTCGATTTTATAAAAGAAGATAAGACGGGTTTTGTCAAGTGCCATAACTCTTCCAACGATATCTGGAGGGTACTGAACATAGTGCAGGCATGCCAGCAAAAATTGATCCGGGGTTCGGTGGTCTCCCTATCTGCAGGAAAGGTGTTTCATCGAATAGAATGGTCATATCTGTTTGGTCTGGGGGGGATCCTTTGCCAGATGAGTGGCAGTACTGTATAATGATCCCAAGGCGGCAGTCATTACAAACGGTGCTAAGTCAGATAACTTTAACATTGGGAGAGGTAATCAACAGGAATGTTATTCACCTTGGCAATTGAGCTGTTAGCTGAGGCTATCAGGAGCGATCCTGAAATAGTGGCGCCAAGGGTGGGAATGGGGGAGCATAAGATTACCTTATATGCTGACGATGTCCTCTTGTTTTTGGCCAATCTGGAGAAGTCTGTTCCTTGACATTCAAACAATTAGTTTATTTGGCGGATTCTCAGGTTACAGGATCAACTTTACAAAATTGGAAGCCATGCCGGTAGGAGGATTAGTGGAGGTGTCTAATCTGAAGGATAGAATGCAGTTCCCATTTAAATGGTCACCAAAAGGTTTTTTGTATTTGGGAATTTTTATTACCCCTTCCTTCCACCAACTGTATAAAGCTAACTATGTACAACTACTGGAGAGGATAAAAAAGGATTTGCAGCGTGGGAGAGGTTACTGTTATCATGGTTGGGCCAAAGAGCCCTGATTAAAATGAATGTTCTTCCTTGCCTGTTGTACCCCATGAGAATGCTCTCATTGCTGCTACCCACACGAGTATTACGGAGGCTCAATGGTTGGCTAGGGTCCTTCATTTGGTGCCACAGGCACCCTCTAATTAAATTCACTAAATTGCAGTTTTCGCAGGGTGAGGGAGGGGTGGATCTTCCGGATTTGAAGAATATCAAATAAGCGTCCTGTTAGCATATGTTGGTGACTGGGAACGGGGGAGTTCAGTGTCAATTTGGCTTGATATTGCAGCCTCACTGTCGAAATGTCCTCTAGTCAACTTATTATTTATGGATAAGATGAAATCCATGACAAGCAGTGTAAGAATCCAATCATTTTAAATACGGTGAAAGCTGGAGGATAATGAGGCAAGATGAGGGCAATCAGTCTGAGGCCTCGTTGGTGGGAGCCCAAGGATTTAAACCTGGGGCAATGGACTCCGGCTTTAAGCTATAGGAGAATAACAGAATCTCATGCCTGGGAGACTTGTTCGAGGGGGAGGTCCTGATGTCATTTAGTCAGTTAAGCCAGAAATATGGATTGTCCAATAGGGAACTTTTCTGGTTCTTTCAGATAAGGAATTATATACAAAGGAAGACCATGCTCCTGGCTCAGTGTTACAAATCAGAGAAAAGAGTACTCCGGGGTATGGGTGCTCTTTCAGTCAGTATTTTGTATCATTTACAGAAAGATTGTGCCTTGGAGAACGTGGAAGGACTTTGTAGGAGGTGGAATCAAGAGCTAGAAGAGGACATTTCATCAGAGGTGTGGGAAGATATATGGGGAAATGGAAGGAAAATTTCAGCATGTAACAGAGTGCAGGCCATGCAATTGAAGATCTTATACAAGGCTCATATGGCGCCAGAGAGGCTAGCTACGTTCAAGAGAGGAGTGTCACCAGGGTGTCTCAAATGTAAAATTAATATAGGCACTCTTACACACTGCTATTTGTCATTTTCTAAGATCCAGAGGTACTGGAGTGCTATAGTAAGGGAGCTAAAGGACATCCTGGGGATTGATATTAACGTGGATCCGGTAATTCTTCTTCTGGGGTAACCAAATTTGCCCTCTCTCAGGGAACATGGGAAGAGATTGTGTAACATTCTTACCCACTGTGCGAGGAAGAACATTTTGTTGAATTGGGCATCGGTAAAACCACCAGGTCTAGTGGGGTGGCTTAGGTTGGTGATGGAGCATCTCCCCCCTCATAAATATGGTGCACCACAAAACGGAACAGTTTTACAAAACATGGCGGCCTTTTTAAAATTATATTGACACAGACTTATCAGCAATATTAATTAGGGCTGTGAGAATCAGAATGTGTGCCCGTGGAGCCCTGGGAGGGGAAGGCTAGGGGAAAAAGAACACGGGTACTATAGCTGGTGCTCTCAAAGATGGGAGCCTCAGTGGAGGTGTCATGAGTGAAATAGAATAAAGTAGTGAGATATAATTTAAGTTGCTTGAATTTAGTTTAAGTTAATATTTATTAAATTTGTTTGTAGTTTAGTTTAAGTTAAGTAGATACGTTTGTTCTGGTAGGATAGTAGATCGTTCATTAAAAATAGTATTGCATTATGTCTTTGTTGTACTGCCTCAAATTTTCTGTTTTTTGGTGTTATTCCGTTTTTTTGTATATAGATGTTTCGTAAAAGATTTAAAAAGGTCTTTGATAAAAATATTTATAAAAAAGAAAGAACATGTATTGAACATTTTGAACATGAAAGGATAAATAAACTCCCTGGGCCAGATGGGATTTACCTAAGGATTCTACAGGAAGCGAGGGAAGAGATTGCTGTGCCTTTGGAGATGATCTTTGTGTCTTCACTGTCCACTGGAGGAATGCCAGATGATTGGAGGATTGCAAATGTTATTTCCTTGTTCAAGAAAGGGAATAGGGATGATCCTGGGAATCACAGGCCAGTCAGTCTGTGGTGAGTAAAGTATTGGAGAGGATTCTGACTGACAGGATTTATGATTACTTGGGAAACCATAATTTGATTAGAGATAGTCAGCATGGCTTTGTGAAGGGCAGGTCATGCCCCACAAGCCTTATTGAATTCTTTGAGGATGTGACAAAACACATTGGTAAAGGTAGAGCAGTGGATGTAGTGTACATGGATTCTAGCAAGGCATTTGAAATAGTTCCCCATGGTAAACTCATTCATAAAGATAGGAGGCCTGGGATACAGGGAAATTTGGCTGTCTGCATACAGAATTGGCTGACCTATGGAAGACAGAGGGTGGTGGTAAATGGAAAATATTCAGCCTGGAGCTTGGTGACACCTGGTGTTCCACAGGGATCTGTTCTGAGTCCTCTGTTCTTTGTGATTTTTATAAATGATTTGAATGAGGAAGTGAAAGGGTGGGTTAGTAAGTTGGCAATGACACAAAGATTGGTAGAGTGGTGGATAGTGTGAAGGGCTGTTGTAGGTTGCAATGGATGCAGACCTGGACTGGTACGTGACAGATGGAGTTCAACCTGGAAAAGAATGAATTTGGAATGTTGAATTTGAATGCAGAATACAGGATTCTTGGCAGTGTGGAGGAACAGAGGGACCTTAGGGTCCATATCCATAGATCCCTCAACATTGCCATCAAAGTTGATTGGGTTGTTAAGAAGGTGTACGGTGTGTTGGGTTCATTAGGAGGGGGATTGAGACTAAAACCTGCAAGGTTATGCTGCAGCTATATAGAGCCCTGTTTAGACCACACTTGGAATATTGTGTTCAGTTCTGGTCACTTCATTATAGGAAGGATATGGAAGCTTTACAGAGGATGCAGAGGGGTTTAACCAGGATTCTGCCTGTACTGGAGTGCATGTCTTAGAGAAAGGTTGAGGAAGCTAGGGCTTTTCTTATTGGAGTGAAGTATGCTGAGAGGTGATTTGACGGAGGCGTACAAGATGATAAGAGGCATAGATAGAGTGGATAGCCAGTGACCTTTTCCCAGGGCGAAAATGGCTATCATGAGGAGGCATAACTTTAAGGTGATTGGAGGAAAGTTCAGGGGCGATATCAGATGCCGGTTCTTTACACAGAGAGTGGTGGGTGTGTGGAATGCACTGCCAGTGGTGGTAATAGAGCTAGGGACATTTAACCAACTCTTTGATAGGCACATGGAAGATAGTACAATGAAGGGTATGTAGGTTAGTCTGATATCACATTAGGATAAAAGGTTGGCACAACATTGAGGGTCAAAGGGCCTATAGGTGCTATATTTTAAAAGTATTTTCATAGGGAAAGAAAGCCAAAGGAGACTGTGCTATTGATTACAACACAGAGGGAAAAACCAAGTTCACAAGATTCTGAATTGGATATTCCTCAAACTAAATTGGACAATGAACAAGTTATCAAAAATAGGGATAAATTATTGAGTTACCTTCCAGAGGAAAATCAAAATGACCTGAAAGAAGTGTTACAATCACACGGGGAGATATGTGGAAATAAGGTGGGAAGTACTAACCTAATTATACATGATGTAGATATAGGAGATGCTGTTCTAATCAAGCAACATGCTTATAGGCATAACCCTCTAAAAGAGATTGAACGTATGCTCCAATATGCCATTATCAAAGTGAGTTACAGTGACTGGAGCTCCCCCATAGTAATGATGCCAAAACCAGATGGCACCCAACAATTATGTGTGGATCAACACTAAGTCAATGCAGTTACAAAAACTGATGTATACCTAGTTCCATGTTTGGAAGACTGTGTTGAAATGGTGGGACAAACAACTTATATTTATAAGTTGGACTTGCTCAAAACATACTGGCAGATAACTTTGTCTGAAAGAGCGAAGACAATTTCAGCTTTCATAATGCCGATGGACTGTATCACTTAAAGTCATGCTATTTGGTACGAAAAACGCGCCAGCCACATTTCAGAGACGAGCCAATAAAGTCATTTCTGGATTATCAAGTTGTGTCATTTATATAGATGACCTGGTGATTTTTAGTCACTCATGGAAGGAACATTTGCAACATTTATAAAAATTGTTTGATTGATTTTGGGAAGTAGGCTTGGAGATAAACCTAGCTAAAAATGAATTTATCAAAGCCCACGACACCTTCCTGGGCCAGGTTATTGGACATGGACAAATGGCCCCATGGAATGCAAAAACAAAAGGAATTGGGGAGTTTTCCATTCCATCAACAAAAAGAGCAGTACTACGATTCCTGGGATTGAGTGGATTTTATCGAAAATACGTACTAAATTTTAGCAGTGTGGCTGCTCCACTCACTGAATTGCTAAAGACAAAGCAAGAGGTTGCAGTGGACAGTGGACTGTCAAAGGCATTTGACAACCTGAAAACTGTGTTAACCACTGCCCCAATATTAGCCAAAGTTAATTACGAAAAGCCATTCAAGGTGGCTACCGATGCAAGTGATGTAGATGTCGGTGCTTTGCTCTTGCAGGAAGACAACAAGAAGATAGAAAGATATTTCTCCAGGAATTTGAACATTCATCAGCAGGGATATTCAACAGTTGGGAAGGAGACTTTGAGTTTAGTGTTGGCGTTACGACATTTCAATATTTATGTTACCAGTAATGTATCTGAGACACTGACCATAGCCCACTAAGTTTGTGTAAACATTTAAGGACAAAACTTCCAGACTGGTTAGATTGAGCTTGTTGTTACAGCCATTCAGTTTGAAAATTGTGCAGGTGGCAGGACAAGAAAACATGTTTGCTGATCCATTATCGAGACTTGGATGAGAAACAGAGGCATTCGGTGGCAGGAGTAAAACAGACTGAAAGACAATGTAGTAGTGCATGTTTACAGGATTATTGTCAATATAATGTATATGTCTGTTGTAGAGTATTAACAGTGTAAGATTAAGAAGTTTTAAAATTAAGTCATATTTGAATATTGATGGTTCATTTTTTTAAGATGGAGGTGTGACGATGCTCGTTCTTTAACAAGGCTATGCTGTTTTTGGCTTTTTTTCAGAGAAGTCTTAAAGGCAGTGATTCTGAAAGGTCTAGGTTTGAAGGGCTTTAGGGCCAATTTGATTATAGGTAACAGATATTGCCTCAGGAAAAAGGCTTTCAAGTTTAAAAAAAAATTGTACAATGAAAGGGAAGTGACCAGTTCTCCCAGCTCAGCTTTTAGTACATAGAACAGTATAGCATAGTACAGGCGCTTCAGTCTTTGATGTTGTGTTGACCTTTTATTCTACTCCAAGATCAAACTAACCTACAAACCCTTTATTTTACTATCATCCATGTGGCTATCCAAGAGTTGCTAAAATGTCTCCAATGGATCTGACTGTTTACCACCACTGGCAGTGCAATCCACTCTAACACCACTCTCTGTGTAAGGAACTTACCTCTGACATCTCCCCTAAACTTTTCTCCAAACACCATAAAATTATGCCCCCTTGTGACAGCCATTTCTGCCCTCGGAAAAAGTCTGTGACTATTCACTCTATCTCTGCCTCTCATCATCTTGCACACCACTATCAAGTCACCTCTCACCCTTGTTCGCTCTAATGAGAAAAGCCTTAGCTCCCTCAATCTTTCTTCATAATACGTGCCCTCCAGTCCAGACAGTATCCAGGTAAATCTCCTCTGCACTCTCTCTAAAGCTTCCACATACTTCCTATAATGAGGTGAGCAGAACTGAACACACTATTCCAAGTGTGGTCTAACCAAGGCTCTACATAGCTGCAGTATAACCTTGCAGGTCTTAAACTCAATCCCCTTCTAATGAAAGCCAACACACAATATGCCTTCTTAACAACCCGATCTACTTGGATGGCAACTTTAAGGGATCTATAGACATGTGTTAAAGTACTGATTTGAGACGGCTCAAGGAATCCCTTGTGGACTCAGACCTGTAAGCCTCTCTCATGGTTCGTCCCGGAGATCGTACTCTTTGGTTGTCTGGAATAGAAAAACTCTTGCCGACAGTTTAGTTTAATTTTAATCGTTCCCTTCATTTACTAATAGCATCACTGTTACAACATAACACTGATATCTATAAGCCCGGCTAACTGGATTCTAATAATCCAGGAGAGTAGAACATCAGCTCTTCAAGAGCCCTGGCAGGCTACTTTGTCGTACTATCAAAAACAGACTATTTTTATACACAGGTTTACAAAGACGTTACTATCACAAACACAAAAGTTATGAAAGCACTGCATTTTCTGAACTAGACAGATAATAGCGAAGGACAATAATTCGGGAGAGAAGTTAATTTGATATCGAGTTTCATTCCGAAGTCAGAATTAAACATTGTTTATTAATTTTACAAAGGAACAGCCATGAAGGTTATCACTCGGTGTCTTGTTCATACAGATTCACTGATGTTCTTAATTATCTTATCCTCCCTGCCATACCATTTTCTAATATGCAGCAAATGTGTTATATAATTAAAAATTACATTTTAGTCTAAATATTGAAGGACAACATTTAAAGCTATAAACTTTCTCACATGAACCTGAAGATCCCTCTATTCCTCCACACCGCCAAGAATCCTGCCTTTAACCCTGCATTCTGCATTCAAATTTGACCTTCAAAACTGAATCATTTTACACTTTTCCAGGTTGAACTCCATCTGCCACCTATCAGCCCAGGACTGCATCCTGTCAATGTCCTGTTGCAACCAACAACAGCCCTCCACGCTATCCCCCACTCCATCAATAGGCGTGTCATTGCCAACTTACAAACCATCCTTCCACTTCCTCATCCAAATCATTTAGAAAAATCATAAAGAGCAGAGGTCCCAGAACAGATCCGTGTGGAACACCACTAATCACCGAGCTCCAGGCTGAATACTTGCCATCTACCACTACCCACTGTCTTCTATGGGGCAGCTAATTCCGTATCCAGACAGCCAAATTTCCCTGTATTCCAGGCCTCTTTATTTTCTGAATGAGCCTACCATGAGGAATCTTATCAAACATCTTGCTAAAATCCACGCACATCTACTGCTCCACAAGGACCCTCTCAGTAGGGAATACTGAAGCAAAGTATTCATTAAGGACCTCACTTACCTCCTCTGACTACAGGCACAAGTTCCCTCCACTATCCCTGATCGGCTCTACGCGGACTCTGGCCATCCTCTTTTTCCTCACATAAGTGTAGAATGCCTTAGGGCTTTCCTTAATCCTACCTATGAAAGCTTTGTCATGCCCCCTTCAAGATCTCCTAAGACCTTTCTTCAGTTCCTTCTTGGCTACCTTGTAACCCTCTAGAGCCCTGTTTGATCCCTGCTTCCTCAACACTTATACGCTTCCCTCTTCCTCTAGACTAGATGTTCTGCATTCCTTGTCACCCAAGGTTCTTTCAACTTACCATCCCTTCTTCACCTCAGCTGGACAAACCTATCCAGCATTATAAGCAAGTACCCCCTAAACAACATTCACATTTCTGTCATGCATTTTCCTGAGAATATCTGTTCCTAATTTAGGTGCCTTATTTCCTGCATAATAGCGTTGTAATTCCCCCATCCCACTTAAATACTATCCCATATCATGTGCTCCTATCCCTCTCCATGAATACAGTAAAGGACAGGGAATTGTGATCACTATCACCAAAATGCTCTCCCATTGAGAGATCTGACACCTGGCATTGCTCATTGTCAAGCACCAAATCCAATATGGCCTCTCTTCTAGTTGGCCTATCTACATATTGGGTCAGGGACCCTTCCTGGGCACATCTGACAAAAACTACTCCATCTAAACTTTTTGAACTAAGGAGGTTCCAATCAACGTTAAGAAGTTAAAGTCACCCATGACAACAGTCTTGCTTTTTCTACACCGTTCCAAAATCTTCCTCACAATCTGCTCCTCCATGTCTCTGTTGCTATTGGGGTGTCTGTAGAAAACTCCCAATAAAGTGACTACTCCTTTCCTGTTTCTGACTTCCACCCATACTGACTGTAGACAAACAGTCCTCGAAGATCTCATTTTCTGCAGCTGTGGTTTTGTTTGGTTTTAGGAAATAAGTTGTAAAGCTGCTGCACCCAAAGAAACAGATCCATTTGTACCTGTCTCCGACATCTCTCTTCTAAGGCCCTGTGTTTGATTTTACCTGTTGCGCCAAGAAGCATATATGGGGATTGTTGCAAGTATTTGGAACAGAATCATTAAGTTGGGGTAATCAGTTGGGTTTTTGGATAGGTTAAGTTATTCTATATTCTGTTCTCTTTTGTTTGTGTTTCATTCGGTAATCTTGCAATTAAATTCAGCTTTGTTTAAAACTAAATTGTTGAGCCAACTGCATCAGTCCTGCAATATCCACATTACACCTTATTATTAATCCCACATACAAATGGTCTCTAATCACTTCATTAAGAGTTAAAGTAAAATCACATGCCTCTGCCAATCATCTTAATCTTGTCAAACACAGATTCCCCGGGTTCTTGAATTGCCGAGTAAAACTGCTAGCATCTCAGACTTAGAGGAGATTTGGGGTCATAATATTCCTTAAATAAATCAGTCAATTAGAGTCATAGAGGTATATAGCATGAAAACAGACCCTATCATCCAACTTGTCCATGCTGACTAGATATTCTAAATAAATCTTGTCCCATTTGCCAGCATTTGGCTCGTATCCCTCTAAACCTTTTCTATTCATACACCAAAACAGATGCTTTTAAATGTTGTAATTATATCAGCCTCCACTACCTCCATACATGCACCACCCTTTTGTGAAAAAGTTGCCCCTTAGGTCCATTTTAAATCTTTTCCTTCTCACCTTAAACTTATGCCCTCTAGTTCTGGACTCCCACAATCCAGGGAAAAGATTTTGACTATTTATCCTATCCATACCCCTCATGATTTTATAAACCTCTATAAGGTCACCCCTCAGCCTCCAATGCTCCAGAAAAAATAGGCCCAGCCTTGGCAGCCTCTCCGTTTTGATCAAACTCTCCAAACCTGGCAACATCCTTGCAAATCTTTTCTGAACCCTTTCAAGTTTCACAACATCCTTCCTATAGAAGGGAGACCCGAACTGCATGCAGTATTCCAGTAGTGGCTGCAACATGACCTCCCAGCTCCTATACTCAATGCACTGACCAATAAAGGCAGGCATACCAAACACTTTCTTCACCATCCTATCTACCTGTGACTCCACTTTCAAGGAACTATGAACCTGCATTTCAAGGTCTCTTTGTTCAGCAACATTCCCCAGGAACTTACCATTAAGTGTATAAGTCCTGCCCTGATTTGCCTTTTCAAAATGAAGCACCTCATATTTATCTAAATTAAACTCCATCCGCACCTCCTCAGTCCATTGGCCCATCTGATCAAGATTCTTGAAAGACTTTAGTAGCTGGTGCCTCAGGAAATGTTAAGCTCCTAAAAAAATGAAAAAGCTAGGGGTCCACTAGCTATCAGGAGAATCACTCATTGATTTTTATCTGTCCCAATGCCATTTGCCCAGAAAAAAAGAGCATTATTTCTACATACTGGGCCAAGTCTTTGAACACAAGATCGAGCAAGTCAAGCTTCCCAAATAACGGCATGATGCTTATCCCAACTTAATGACGACTGTTGTGAGTGAATTTCTTCAGGAGCATATTCCTTTCTTTTATCACCACTGAAATATCTCCACAGGGGCTGGTATCCCATCACCCAGTCACCCTGTATTCATATTGGTCCAGCTTCTTCTAAGCCAGCTGTCAGAATGAACAGAACTTCTGATACTCCTGTTTAGATCTGCCAGCCAGGGCTCCTTGATTGGACAAGGTTAACAAGCTCAGTGAATTTATATTCTGTGAGATCCATCTGGCTGACCTTGTTACAATCACTACACCTTCCTTATTATCTGCTATACCTGCATCCAAATTTTCAATGATTCATACAGAACACCGAGATCCCTTCACACTGAAGCACTCCGAAGTTTTTCTCCATTTAGATAAAGTTAGAAATCACACAATCACACATTAGAACGGGTTCTAAAAGATGAAAGACTTAACAGCAATCTAGGTTTGTTCAATTTATCCTATCAGTTGCATGACATCTATGTCTTATGATCCCGGTCCACCAGCTACCTGATAAAGCAGCAGTGCTCCGAAAGCTAGTGCTTCCAAGTAAACCTGTTTGTTGTGCGATTTTTAACTTCGTCCACCTCGGTCCAAGACAGGCACCTCCTCATCATGGCTTCCATTTAGATGAGTTACCTTTCTATTCTTCCAAACCTGCTGGATAACCTCTCACCTTCGTTCAATTTTCGTTGGTAATATCTGTGCTACAGAAGGAGCATTAAAGTTTTCCATTTTATTTTTCGTTTTCTCTTTATTCTAATTGACTGATATTGTCGGTGCAACTTTGTCTGTGGTATTATTGATTTATTGGCAATTGTAACCACATGAATTTCTGTAAAGTCAATGTATGAGTATGGATGAGTAAATCAAAGTTGGTCGAGCACACTTTGCCTGTATCAAATCCATGATGGCTTTCAAACTAACAATTAATTTAGTCCCGGATTAGTCCATCATGCTTTCAAGTCTCCTAGATCGCCTCTTGGCAGAGTGGGCAAGCCCTAGTGCTCTCGGAACAAGCACAGATCCGTTATCGAGCGGCTTCTGCCAGAGAGCGTCTGGTTGCCCTGGGTAACGCAGGAGCCATTTGCTCGCCCTCACCAACATGGCGTACTCGAGCAGCCAAAGAAGGTCGCGAGCTGCCGGGATCCCTGGCGGTTGGCGCAAAGGCTCCGGGCCTCATTCGTGTCAGACGGAAGTCATTTGGAAGGCGGTCCTCACTCCAGGGAGCGCGCGTGCGCGCAGGCATCGGCCGGGGGTGAGGGGGCTGGTTTCCGTAGGGATGCCATGTGGGGTCAGTGATGGTCCAATGGAGAGCGCTTTCCCCTACTCCCTGTATCCCAGCTTCTACAATCCCGGCCCATCCGTCAGGAACCCTCGGGAGCCGGGTGGCTGGGGGCAGTATGAACATGTCCAGCCGTTCTGTGCGGAGAGCGGGGACCAACAGGTGAGGGTTGAACTGCGGGAGCGGGATGATCCTTCTCGATGGTTAAGCGGGAAACGCCACTGCTCCTCCCTTTGAGGAGGGACAGGGGCAGCATCAGCTCTTAGCACCTACAGCACGCTTAATCAGCAAAACACTCAGATGTGTCTTCACCTCACCGGGAATACTCAAGACTACTTGCTAGGTTAGAGCAACAGCAATTGTCATTTCATGTGGCAGGAGTGTTTTGTAAATCTTAAATGTTCGTGTGGGAGGCTGAAGGGACAGAACTCATCTGCACCTACATGGGATGTCAGGAAAGGATTTATTTTTGGGTATAGTTGACAAGGGAGGTGAAGCTGCTTGATGGATCAAGCATATTAGAGATGACGAGTGAAGGGTCATTTGATTAAAGTTTATAAGATTCTGAATGGTCTTAGCAAGGTGGACTTGAGTCCAGAAATAGGGGACACTTTTTTAAAAGACAGACTTAAAGGTTTTATTTTAGTAGGGTTGTGAGGCTCTCTGCCTCAGAAGGTGGTAGAAGTGGGGTTATTGAATGACTTTAAAATGGATGCATTCTTGTTAGGAAAGGAAATTGAACATTGTTCTAGATCTCATTAAATGGCAGAACAGGCTTGAGTGCAGAAAGGCATAATCTGATCCTATATTCATATGTTCATAGATGTTGGAAGATGAGTCAATGCTCATGTAGTGGAAAGTGAAAATAAGGAGAGAGCCCAATTATATTTCTGAGAAGAGGTAGATGCAGAGAAGGTAGTACAAATCTATCAATTATTTGTTTTAATTAAAAAAAATCTCATAAAATTAGATTCCACTCAGGCGGTTCAGATACAATGTAGAGGTAATCAGGTGAAACTTTACTGTATCAGTAATACTGCTCAAGGGTGTAGTATTAGTTCAGTTTGTCTTTTATATCCTGGGAATGAAGGGCTTGTCATGTGAGGAGTGGTTGAGGACTCTGGGTCTGTACTTGTTGGAGTTTAGAAAGATGAGAGGGTATCTCATTGAAACTTAGAGAATACTGAGAGACCTGAATGGTGTGGACATAGAGAACATGTTTATAGAGAATAGGGAATGGTCACAGAGTGAAGGGATGACCCTTTAGAATTGAGATGAGGAATTTCTTCAGTGAGAGGGTGATGAATCTGTGGGACGCATTGCTACAGAAGGTCGTGGAAGCTAGGTCATTTGAGTATATTTAAGATAGAGAAGATAGGCTCTTACTTAGTAAGGGGATCAAGGGTTACCAGGAGAAGGCAGAAGAGTGGGGTTAAGAAATGTATCAGCAATGTTTGAATAGTGGAGCAGCCTTGATGGGCCAAATGGCCTAATTCTGCACTTATACCTATAGACCGTATTGTTTAAAAGAGACAATTTTAAAAATCATTTGGTCATACAAGTTGATTTTCCAATCAGTCAGCACTCTTTATCTCCTGTAGAATAAATTATTGTACCCATTTGAAATTTGCATTCTTGCATTTGTCCTGATGACTGCAGGATGAACATCTTCAGTAACATGAGTCTGGATTAGAGTGGTGCTGGAAAATCACAACAGGTCAGGCAGCATCCGATGAGCAGGGAACTCAACATTTTGGGCAAAAGCCCTTCATCAGGAATCAGGGCTCCTCAGCTGCTGCCTGACCTGCTGTGCTTTTCCAGCTTCACTCTAATCTAGACTCTGGTTTCCAGCATCTGCAGTCCTCACTTTTGCCTACTTTTGCCTATCTTCAGCCACATGTCATTTGTCTGCAAAATTCAAGTTCTGCACTAGAAAGCAACTATTTAAATCTTTTAAAATCACATTTTCTTTGAATCAAGCCTTTGAATGTTTCCTTTATATATGCACACAACTGTTGTTGCAGGAAACTGAATTAAAATGGTCAGCTCTGAAAAGTCTGAAGCAAGAGAGTTGGGAGCCATTGGAACCCATTGCACTTCCACTTCTTCCAGCCAAAACAGGTAATGCACAGTTGGTTTCATTAATCAGCTTACATTGTCAGTAGCTTTATTTATGAGTAAAAAAAACTTAAGAGAGCTCATGGATGAAAGCATTATCATGAAAACAGTTTGTTTAGCTTATCTTTTCATCGCCACCATTTTACTTTAGGCATTTGCTATGCAGTTTCTCACCATGTGAGAAGATGGTTATAGTGGGAACAGAAGCAAGATGCAACAGATACTGAATATTTGGGAATAAAGCAAGGTGCAAAAACCTTCCGCTGCCATTTGGATACAAAACTGGCTCAAAGGTAGAAGACAGAGGGTAGTGATGGAAGGTTGTTTTTCAGACTGGAGGCCTTTGAACAGTGGAGTGCCACAAGGATCGGTGCTGGGTCCTCTACTTTTTGTTATTTACATAAATGATTTGGATGTGAACATAAGAGGTACAGTTAGTAAATTTGCAGAAGACACCAAAATTGGAGGTGTAGTGACAGTGAAGAGGATTACCTCAGATTACAACAGGATCTTGACCAGATGGGTCAATAGGCTGAGAAGTGGCAGATGGAGTTTAATTCAGATAAATGTGAGGTGCTGTATTTTGGGAAAGCAAATCTTAGCAGGACTTATACACTTAATGATAAGGTCCTAGGAAGTGTTGCTGAACAAGGAGACCTTGGAGTGCAGGTTCATAGCTCCTTGGAAGTGGAGTCGCAGGTAGATAGAATAGTGAAGAAGGTGTTTGGTATGCTTTCTTTTATTAGTCAGACTATTGAGTACAGGAGTTAGGAGATCATGTTGCGGCTGTACAGGACATTCATTAGGCCACTATTGGGATATTGTGTGCAATTCTGGTCTCTTTCTTATTGGAAAGATGTTGTGAAACTTGAAATTGTTCAGAAAAGATTTATAAGGATGTTGCCAGGGTTGGAGGATTTGAGCTATAGAGAGAGGCTGAACAGGCTGGGGTTGTTTTCTCTGGAGCGTCGGAGGCTGACGTGTGATCTTATAGAGGTTTACAAAATTATGAGGGGCATGGATAGGGTAAATAGGCAAAGTCGTTTTCATTGAATCGGGGAATCCAGAACTAGAGGGCATAGGTTTAGGGTGAGAGGGGAAAGATATAAAAGAGACCCAAGGGGCAATATTTTCACACAGTGGGTGGTACGTGTATGGAATGAGCTGCCAGAGGAAGTGGTGGAGGCTGGTACAATTGCAACGGAGGGATATGGGCCGGGTGCTGGCAGGTGGGACTAGATTGGGTTGGGATATCTGGTCGGCATGGACTGGATGGACCGAAGGGTCTGTTTCCATGCTGTACATCTCTATGACTCTATGGTCAGGTACCTGGACCAAAAGGTTGAGTTGAGTTTCAGACTGACAGCCTTTCATCATAACGAGAAACAAAAAGGTCAGTGAGCTGCAATGCAAACTTTAACTTGGGTATTATGTTCTAAAAATACGAATTGCTGGAGAAACTGATCAGGACTTGCAGCATATGTGGAGAGAGAGCAGAGTTAGCGTTTCAAGTCCAGTCTCTGTTCTTCAGAATCAATAATAGCAAGGAAATGGTGGCAAATATACTGAAGATAGAGAGATGGAGGAAAGAAGTGAGCTCGAAGAGACAGGATGACAATTAGACAGACAAAGGAATGGATGTCTTTAGGGAACATCTCCGGGACACCCGCACTAATCAACCACACTGCCCCGTGGCCCAACATTTTAATTTCCCCTCCCACTCTGCCGAGGACATGGAGGTCCTGGGCCTCCTCTCTACCCATGTGTCCGAAATGGCCACAACATCAAAAGCCCAGGCACCAACCCATGCTGCAAGTTCACCCACCTTATTCCTGATGAAGGGCTTTTGCCCGAAACGTCGATTTCGAAGCTCCTTGGATGCTGCCTGAACTGCTGTGCTCTTCCAGCACCACTAATCCAGAATCTGGTTTCCAGCATCTGCAGTCATTGTTTTTACCTAATGCATGATAATATGCTAGGGATAAAGAAAACGTGATCACAGGGATCATAATTAGGTGGAAATGGGTTGGCTGTACTGAAAGCAGCCCATGTGATGACTGGGTTGGGGGGTTGATTAGGTTATTGGAGGAAAGTGATCAGGCTCTCAAATTATTGAACTCTATATTGAGCCCTGAAGACCACAGAGTTATTAAGCCGAAAATTAGATGTTCCTCCAGCCTGTGCTGAGCCTTGCTGAAACACTACAGCAAGCCCAAGACAGAAATGTTGGCTAGGGAACATAGTGGTGTATTGAAGAGGCAGACAATTGCAACCTTGGGGTCATTTTTGTGGATAGAGTGTCGGTATTCTGCAAAGCATCTATCCAGTATGAGTTTTGACACCCCAATGTATATCTCCCATCTATTACCAACCATAGTGGTGGGGAATTCTTGGCTGAGGCAAAAGGTGGATGTTTCTGAGGCCCCCCCACTCTGCGGAAGGTAGCATCATCAAAAGAGATGTGAGAGACAGAGAAATTGGGACAATGGAATAGAGTCTTTAGAAGAAGCACAGTGTGAGGTTTTATAGTCCAGGTAACTGTGGAAGTCAGTGGGTTTGTAGTGAATATCAGTGGCCAACCTATCCTAGGAAATGGAAACAGATGTCAAGAAAGGGAAAGGAGGAGTCAGATGGACCAGTTGAATGTGAGAGCATGTGGAAATTAAAAGTAAAATTGTTAACATTTTACAATTCTGCATGAGAAACAGAAGCAGTTGTGGGGAGTAACCTGAGTAGGAATGGAATAAGGAATGTTGCATGTATACCATAACAGGTATAACAGAGGTTCATGTGTGTATCCATGGCTACCCCTTTGATCTGAAGTAAAAGGAGAAGTTCCTGAAAATGAGGATGAGCTCAGCCAGGCAGAGGACGATGTTGACTCTTCAGGCCTTTTTTCTTTGAGGAGCATGGTGTGTTGTCAGTTCAGAGGCAGATAGTTTTGAATGGGTGAGTGGGTAGAGAAATTAAGATGCCATGTCACATGAACAGTTCTCAATGAACAGGTTGAGTGCATGTAAAGGCCAGAGGGTGGGATCTAGGTGGACAGTATTGGAGGTGGGTTAAAGGGCGGCACGGTGGCACAGTGGTTAGCACTGTTGCCTCGCAGCGCCAGAGATCCGGGTTCAATTCCCGCCTCAGGCGACTGACTGTGTGGAGTTTGCACGTTCTCCCCGTGTCTGCGTGGGTTTCCTCCGGGTGCTCCGGTTTCCTCCCACAGTCCAAAGATGTGTAGGGACAGGTGAATTGGCCATGCTAAATTGCCCGTAGTGTTAGGTAAGGGGTAAATGTAGGGGTAGGGGTATGGGTGGGTTCGCTTCGGCGGGTCGGTGTGGACTTGTTGGGCCGAAGGGCCTGTTTCCAGACTGTAATGTAATCTAATCTAAAGGAAAAGACTCTTGCACAAACAAATGGATACAGAGGCAAATGTGATGGAAGGCGAGTTTAACGTTATTGTCCCCGAAATTCATTGACAGTGGAATTGCAAATGGAATGCTGCTGCAACCCCTTTAGAATTGTACCTATGCTCAGTTTATTTTCTTTTTGTCGTTCAGACCTCCAAGGTTTGTGCACAGCAGCAACTTCAGAATCCAACGGAACAACAGTGTAGCTGCAAAGATTAGATGGAACAATGGTTGTACGCTCTATTTGATGTTGTTTTTCAATGATCTTCCGACCAAGTATTTGCAATTAGTCAGCTGTGAAAGTGCACTGCTCCTTCTGTTTGGTTTAGATTCCCTACAATATGGAAACAGGCCCTTTGGCCCAACAAGTCCACACCGACCCTCTGAAGAGTAACACACCCAGACCCATTCCCCTAACCTATATTTACCTCGACTAATGCACCTAACGTTATGGGCAATTTAGCATGGCCAATTCACCTGACCTGCACATCTTTGGATCGTGGGAGGAAACCTGAGCACCCAGAGGAAACTCATGCAGACACGGGGAGAATGTGCAAACTCCACACAGGTGGTTGTGGTGGGAATTGAACCCAGGTACCTGGTGTTGTGAGGCAGCAGTGCTAACTACTGAGCCACCGTGCCGCCTCAGCCCTTCACCCTCTCCACGTGGTCGCTATCCTGAAAGTTCGTCTCCGACTCTCTCTCTCTCTATTTCCTCCCATTTAAGGTTTCATTGTTTTTGATTTTCTTCTTAAAAGTATCAAAAAATGCAAACTTTATAAAAACAGTAATTACTGCTCCAAGAAAGTAAGGAAATTACTTCCAGCATTGAAAAAAAGCCCTCAAAAAAAGGAGCAGCAATTACTACCATGATTCTCTCCCATCCACCATTTTTGCAAGGAGGGGAGACCAAAACTAGAAGGCATAGGTTTAAGGTGAGAGGGGAAAGATTTAAAAGAGACCTGAGGGATAATTTTTTCACGTGGAGGGTGGTGCATGTATGAAATGAGCAGCCTGAGGAAGTGGTGGAGGTGGATACAATTAAAATATTTAAAAGATATCTAGGTGGGTACATGAATAGTCGAGAGTGTGGTGCTGAAAAAGCACAGCAGGTCAGGCAGCATCTGAGGAGCAGGAGAATCAATGTTTCCAGCATAAGTCCTTATGCCCAAAACGTTGATTCTCCTGCTCCTCGGATGCTGCATGACCTGCTATACCTTTCCAGCACCACACACTCGACTGATCTTCAGCATCTGCAGTCCTCACTTTCTCTGGATACATGAATAAGAAGGGTTTAGAGGGATTTGGGCCAAATGCTGGCAAATGGGACTAGATCAGTTTAGGATATCTAGTCAGCATGGACGACTTGGACCAAAGGGTCTGTTTCCACCCTGTACATCTCTATGAAATGCATCACCTCACTTTTTTCTGCATTGAAATGCATCTGCTACCTACTCACCCACTGCACCAACAAGTGTGTGTGTTTTTTGGTGTTCTAAACTGTTCTTCTCTGTTTATAAGTCTACCATGTTTTGCATCTTTTGCAAACTTTAAATTGTTCTCTGCACACCAAGATGATAGATATCAAGAAAAGCAGGGGTCCCAATACTAACCCCTGGGGAGCTCCATTACAAACCTTTCTCCATCCCAAAAAATATCTGTTGACCATTATTCCAGGCTTCCTATCACTCATCCAGATTTGCATCTACGTTGCTGTTGACCCCTTTATGCCTTGTCCTACAACTTTCCTCACAGGTTTGTTGTGTACCAAACACTTGCTGAAAGTCCATGTACTCCACATCAATGGCATTACCTGTTTGAACATTACTACCTCTTCAAATTCTGCAATAACTTTAGCTAAACATGATTTCTGCCTTAGAAACCCATGCTGATTCTTTTTTTTCAGAACCCATGACACTCCTGTTTATTGTTTTAAAAATTACCCACACTACTGCCTAACTGCGGTAGTGCTTATTTTATTATTTTTTCCCCAGCACCCATGTTGTGTGTGTGCAGGTTTGAGACACCGTGAAAGACACAAGGTATACAAATCTTTATTCAGTTTCCACCACCAGGAAGAAAAGAAACACCCAAGTGGTCAGTGACAAGCAGTGCCCTTCACATCAAAGGGCAATGCTGCGTGGTCAAACAGTGAAGGGGAGGGCAGGGATTAAATCAAATTAGAGTTGGAGGGGGAAATAATGCACTCCACTCCCTGCGGTGCCCACGTCTCCCTGAACAGCTCAAGGGTGTTGGTGGACACCGCGTGCTCCTTCTCCAGAGACACCCGAGCTCTAACGTAACCGTGGAAGAAGGGCAGGCAGTCAGCTCTAATGGCTCCCTCCACGACCCGCTGCCTGGACCTGTTTATGGCCAGTTTGACCAGGGTCAGGAGCAGACCCACGAGGAGGTCTTCAGACTTGCCGTCACCCCTCTGTACCAGGTGCCCGAAGATCAGGAGCGTGGGACTGAAGTGCAACCAAAAACAGAGAAGGAGGTTTTTAAGAAAATCAAAAAGGGAGTTCAAACGCCCACACCCCATATATACATGGTCTAAGGAAAATATTTTAACCTAATTTTCTAACCAACCTGTTCAGAGATATTATTACACAACCCTGGAGTAGGTGAGATTTGAACCCAGGCTCTTTGTCCACAAACAGGGACATACCACTGCACCACAAGAAGGCCCTTCATGCTGATTCTTCCTAATCAACCCATCTTTTTCCATGTAACTATTAATTCTATCTTAAATAATTGTCTTCAGAAGCTTCCTATCACTGAAGTTAAACTGACTGGACTGTAATTACTGGGTGAAAACAATGACTGCAGATGCTGGAAACCAGATTCTGGATTAGTGGTGCTGGAAGAGCACAGCAGTTCAGGCAGCATCCCATAAGACATAGGAGTGGAAGTAAGGCCATTTGGCCCATCGAGTCCACTCTGCCATTCAATCATGGCTGATGCGCATTTCAGCTTCACTTACCAGCGTTCTCCCCGTAGCCCTTAATTCCTCTAGACAACAAGAATCTATCAATCTCGGCCTTGAAGACATTTAGCGTCCCGGCTTCCACTGCACTCCGTGGCAATGAATTCCACAGGCCCACCACTCTCTGGCTGAAGAAATGTCTCCGCATTTCTGTTCTGAAATGACCCCCTCTAATTCTAAGGCTGTGTCCACGGGTCCTAGTCTCCTCGTTTAACTGAAACAATTTCCTAGCATCCACCTTTTCCAAGCCATGTATTATTTTGTACGTCTCTATTAAGTCTCCCCTAAATCTTCTAAACTCCAACGAATACAATCCCAATTGACATCACCAACTCAAGGAAACCTAAACACATAACAGAAAGTGGGCCATGCCAGCAGGGCTTCATCCAAAGGCTCACTGATTATGTTACCGAGTATGTTGATGAAGCGTCTGTAAATGGACCTTCCAGCACAGCGAGCAAATCTACATCCAAGGTTAGTAAGTTTGTAAATGACACCAAAATTGGTGGTATCGTGGACAGTGAAGAAGGTTATCTAAGATTACAAAGTGAACCTGATTAATTGGGCCAATTGTAGTTGGTGCAATTTAGTTTGAATAAATGTGAGGTAACATTTTGGTAAGACGAACAAGAGCAGAACCTATACAGTTAATGGTAAGGCCCTGGATAAGTCTTTATTCCTGATGAAGGGCTTTTGCCCGAAACGTCGATTTCGAAGCTCCTTGGATGCTGCCTGAACTGCTGTGCTCTTCCAGCACCACTAATCCAGAATGTAATTACTGGGCTCATCCTTACAGCCATATTCAAGAAAGCTTATAATGTTTGCAATGTTCCAATCTGACAACTCCCCCCAAATCTAGGGAAGACAGAGATTGTGTTCAGTGTCCCTGCAATTTTCACACTCACTTCCTTCTAACTGTCAGATGCATCTCATCGGTCCAGGTACCTTGTTAACTTGAAGTACCGACAGTCAGTCTAATACTTTTGCCCTATCAATTTGGAACCCTTCTAGTGACTGTCATCATGGTCTGGGTAGGTTCTTCTGATTAAGTAAAGGCAAACATAAAGTATTCGTTTAACACGTCAACTGTAGACTTTGTCTTGAGGTGTAAATCCTCATTTTGGTTCCTCATTGACTGTACTTCTCCTTTGACCTTTTAATTGTTTATACACCTATAGAAGGCTTGGGGCACCCCTGTATGTTGGCTGACAGTCCTTTCTCATACCACCAACACTCAATAGCAGCAACGTGTATTCACCAACTCAGTGACTAGTAATCTACAGTCATCTAAGTTAGAGTTTTCCAAATATTCACAATCTGAGTGAAGGTATTTCCTCTCATCGCAGTTCTAAATTGATAACCGTTTTATTCTGAGATTGCGATTCCTAATTTTATATTTTCCAGCCAGGGAAACGACCTCTGATATTTCCCCTTTTTCGTTTGTTTCAGTGGATGTCCCATATTTAAACAGGCCATTTCTACTGAACTCTTGCTTACAGGACAACCTATACATTCCTGGAAAAAATAACATAAATGTTTGTTTCCCCTTTGTTACAACTGTATCCTTCCTTAAGAATAGACACTAAAGATTGTTTACAATCCTTCAAGGAGGAGAAAGTGAGGATGCAGATGCTGGAGATCAGAGTCAAGAGTGTGGTGCTGGAAAAGCACAGCAGGTCAAGCAGCATCCAAGGAGCAGGAGACTCGACGTTTTGGGCATAAGCCCTTTCTAGGGAGCTTATGCCTGAAACATCGATTCTCCTGCTCCTCGGCTGCTACCTGACCTGCTGTGCTTTTCCAACACCACACTCTGAACTACAATCCCTCAAGCCCCATATAATTGCAGCAAGACTTTATTGCAGAGCCTTCCATATAAAACTAAGGATCTTATTTCTTCTTAATTCCTTACTGTACTTCTGTTAATTTTCAACAATTCATATGCAAAGACACACAATCTATCTTTTTCCAAAAATATTCACAACATTTCAAATGTATATTCAAAACATTTCAAGTTGAGCAAAGCGCAGTAAAATTAAAAAATTTTCCCTACAATATGTTGCAAACAGATGCCTCAATACAGTTGCCGCACAATAGATATTTACAATATATTTTCCATGTGATGCATCTAACCTGACTGATTCTATACATTATACTATAACTGAAAGGCCTTGAACTGTTATTTCCTCAATGCACCTCTATGGCAGCTGCCCCAAGTTCTTCTGGGTCCCTTAACATGTGAATGTTGGAATGTGCCAGTCTGCAACACTTGGATATGGACTGCTCCTTGCACTGGAAGGCTAGCAAGTTTTAAACTGACCAAAGAGCATCTTTCACTGAGTTGATGACTCTATGGCTGTACATACTGTTTGTCTCAGTGCACATTCTGGGAACAGCATCATTGTCCTGCTTGTGATGAAGCTTGATCAAACCACTGCATCCCTGCAGGAGACCTTCTTTATAGAGGCATTTTCCATCTAATGGGATCTTCCCTATTTCAGCCACCCTGAAGGTGGTATGTGAAGTGGAAGGGCCTTTCTCACCACCGGCCAGCTATTTCTTGCTGATTGTTTGAAAAATCTGGAGATGAGGCATTTTGCCAAAAGATTTTGAGTCATCTCGAGAAACCATCAAACAGAATTTACTATCTCCTTTTCCTGCAGGGCCTCAGATGTTATATGCAGACCACTCCATGATGAGCTTGTGGTTAGAAGTACATTTCTTTGGAAAGACCAGATAGCTATGGTGAAACAAAAACTAGACGTGAGCAGTGCTCCCTGTCCATTTGGGGTAAGATCCTGGTCATCGGGTGCAAGTTGTTCTTTGTGTTGCCGTACACGGCGTTATCTTCGTCATTCCCGCTGCTGTGCTGTGACGATTGCTTGAGTAGTAATCTTCATTGTCCATACATTGAAAATGGACTTTATTCACAGAAACACGATATACAATTCTATTAAGAGTTGAAAAAATGTGCCCAACACTGCTTTTATCCTGACAGTCACCTTTGTATGTGGCTGCTTCAATCTGTGCAGAGACCCATAATATGGAATGAATAAGCTTCAATACTTACCAAGACTCAGCTGTTTCTGGTGTTGCAAAGATGGGTGTGATCATGTTTCTGTGAATTGATCAAGTCAGCAATGTATGACCAATGTAGATAGAGTGTGGCACTGGGAAAAACACAGCAAGCCAGGCAGCGTCTGAGAAGCAGGAGAGTTGACATTTCAGGCAGTACCCTTCATCAGGGCTCCTGCTTGAAATAACGACTCCTGCTCCTTAGATTCCCCCTGATGTGGTTTTTCCAGTGCTACACTCATCTACTCTGACTCGCTAGCATCAGCAGTCCTCACTATATCTCAATGTACCAACCAGTGCCTCATGGAAGAGCTAGTGTAGTAAACCACACAAATCAAATATTTGCCAGTGCCTTACCCACCAAAAAATTATCTTTTTGATTTCTCTTGTTCCTATCAAAGTAGGTGACAAAACACTGCCATGTTATACTCCATTTGCCACCATCTTGATCTTTAGATCTTCTTCAGAGCTTACTTTCCCAGCAATCTTGGATAAATTACACTTGGACTGCTCATGTAAGTCATTGGCATAGATTGTAAAAAGAAGAGAGAGTTCCATTGATGTAGCACTTTCGATAACCGCTGTATATTCCAATGTCCTTTGCAGTCAATTAAGTACTTTTTGAAGTGCAGATGTTGTTGTAATATAGAAACATGGCAGGTAATTTGTGCTCAGCTAATCCCAGTGACAGCAATTTAGGAATAAGACCATACAAAATGGGAACAGGAGTAGGAGTAGGCTATTTGACCCCTCGAACTTGCTCTGCCACTCAGTAGGATCATGGCTGCTTTGACACTCCTCATGTCCACTTTCCTGTCCACTTTCCCATAATCCTTGATTCACCTGCTGATCAAGAATCTAAATCAGCTTCAACTATACACAAGAACACTTCTCCCACAGGTCTCTGGGGCAAGGAATTCCAAAGACTCAATTCCAAAGACTCTGCCTCATTGCAGTCTTAAATTAGTGCTCTTAAATTCTGCGACTTTGCCTTTTGGGGGAGTCTAGAATTAGAATGCAATCACCTCTCATTCTTCTCAACTCTAGTGAGTAGAGTGCCAACCTGTTGAACTTTTGCTTGTAATCCCTTCATACTGGAGATCATAATGACCTGATTCTGTTTTGTGATGTCGATAGAGGGATCAATATTGGCCAGAACACTGGGGATAACTCCCTCATTCTTATGAAAATGTTCCATGACATTATTTCAAATATGTACCTGAGAGGGTAGACTGAACCTTGGCGTCATTCTTTTCTTAAAATTTGCACCTCTAAAGGTGCAATGTTGCCTCTGTACTGCGCTGAAGTGACACCTTTCCTCTGTTCAGGGAACACTACTTAAACCCACAGCTGCCAACTGAGTCATGGTTAACACCCAATAATTTAGACCGAAGTACCAATCCTTGAAGCATTCCACTAATTACTGTCTGTATTCTGTAAGCAGCTCATTTGTTCCTATGTTGTTTTCTGTCTATTGACCAGTCTTCGAAGAATGCAAGTATATTGCCCCAAATCCCAGAAACCCTAACTTTGCATAATAACCTATTGTTGGTAAATGACTTTTGAAAATCCAAATATACAACATCCACTGATTCTCCATTATCTACCCACTTTATACACTTTAAAAAACTTCAAATTTTCTTTCATAAAAGTGTGTTCACTCTACATGATCCAAGTTCACCAGATAATAGGGAAGGCAAATAGATGGCCTTTATTTGAAAGAGATTGGAGTATAAAATAGGGAGATGTTGCTAAAGCTCTAGGCAGAGAGACCTGGATTACCATGAATAATTTTAGTCCCTTTATCTAAGGAAAGATTGGAGGCAGTCCAGAGAAACTTCACCAGGTTGATTCTAGGTTAGGAGGGATTGACTTAGGAGGAGAGATGAGTAGGTTGGACTTGTAGTCATTAGAATTTTGAATAATGGAAGTGACCTCGAAACATACATGGTAGTTGCAGAAAGGTTGTATCCCCTGTGGAAGAGTCTAGCACCAGAGTGCATAATTTCAGAGTAAGCGGTCAACCATGAAAGCAGAGATGGAACATAGAACAGTCCAGGACTGGAATAGGCCATTTGACCCGTTGTGTTTGTGCTGGCCATGATGCCATTTTAAACTAATCCCATCTGCACACATTTTCTGCATCCCTCTATTCTCTGCCTGATCATGTGTCTGTCTAAATGCCTCAAACGTTGCTATCGTACTTGCTTCAACCACTTTCTCTGGATGCGTGTTTTAGACAGGTACAGCTTCTGTTTAAAAAGAAAGCTTTCTCTCTTTCACCCTAAAGCCTAGTATTTTACATTACCACCCTGGGAAAAGACACCGACTATCCACCCTATCCATTCCTCTCATAATTTTATATACATCTATCAGGTCGCCCCTCAACCTCTGATCCTGTCAGATCTTGGGATCGAGCCCATCAGGCCCTGGGGGCTTATCTACTTCAATATTTTTCGAGACATCTAACACCACTACTTCCTTAATATTGACATGCTCTAGAATCTCAACCTACCTCTCCCTAATCTTACCAAGATGAGAAATGTTTTTCTCTCAGAGGATAGTCAATCTGGAATTCTCTACCACAGAGCACAGTCAGAGCTGGGTCAGTAGCAATCTGTCTGTCTCAACCTTGAATATACTTAATCTGTAAGAGAATTAAGTGAAATTGGGGATAAGATGGTAAAGTGGAGCTGAGGATTGATAGATGAGCCATGATCTCATGAATGGTAGAACAGATTCAATGGCTAAAAGGCCAGTTTCTGGTCCTACATCATATTGTCCCTTTCCTGTCTCAGTCGAAGCAAAACGCTCAGCGACACAGTATAGTTTTACCTCCTTCATTTTTATTTTGGGCCCTGAAGGGAGAGAGAACGATCGCCCACGTGCACAGAGAACAGGAGTTCTTTGTCTTCTCTTAATGAGTAATATAGTCACTTGCAGGGAGGAGCATCCAGGTAAGGCATATACATATTCATTGGGTGGCCACTACAATCAGCGAGTGTCAATAGTAAAGATTAAGCCATCTGTTGTTACACAATGAATAGCTCGCTTCACGTAATGAATACTTTTCACCTTGTTAAATGACTTTACATGCTGAATGCTTCTTGATCTTGTTAAATGGTTTTGCATAATGAATGCTTTTCCACCTTGTCAGCCCACTACCTGTCCCTCCAGCACCTCATTGTTTATTATGAGTTCTTAACTGATCTGACCTTTTGTTTCACAAAACTCAAAACTTAACTCTTTCCCTACCTGATCATACCCTGTGCACATTCTCAGTATGGTCTTATTATCATTTTGCTATCCATGAAATAAGCATTGTTAGTTAAACAAAAAGTAGTTTTAAATGCTCTATTACTTTTTAAATTCCAATTTCCTTTTAAAGATATTTTGTTCATGTAGTGACCTCTGATGGAAAGTCTAATTTCTGTATGTATTTTTTCCTGTTGTTTATTCTGAAACTCTATATTTTCTCTTTCCACTTAAGTTTGCAAGTTTCAGCCAACAAGCCTGGAAGATCTAACTTATACTGGGAGGCTAATGACAACTGGAGGAAGGGATGAAATGACAATGGGTGCACTTAATTTCACGCTACAGGTATGTTGCATGAAACGTTTTGTTTTATGTTGAGATATAGTTCAGAAATTGAAGAACAATTTTCTATAATTCATTATAAAAACCATGATTCTCTACGACCCTTCATTCTCATGATAATTGACCAGTGATAGTCTGTGTTAAATCTACACCTGTTTCAATTTCTATTAATAAAGGCTATATGGATCTTTTTGTGATCAATGGCTTCATTATTTGGTTTGAGTTATGATGCATTCATATCACAAAATTTGATATTCCATTCTATTAAAATATTTTAGCGCAGGCACATGAATTAGTTTGTTTATTTACTGGAATGTGGTGTAATAGTTGCAACATGTTAAAGGAATGTCATGTAAAACAATCTATAAACTAGTTGATGAGCAGGAGAGGTATAACAATTTGAGTTGCTTCTATTATGCAAATTTGTTTATCCTCTGTCAACTTGCTTTTCATAATTTTGAAGATGGCTAATTTCTTTCTTGATCACCGTAATGATGCCTTCAGTTCAATGGGCAAACTTCTAGAGGAGAACTTCTATTTTGGAGAATATCCCCTCAGGGTAAGGATTGGTTTTGTTTTTTGTAAAGTGATTACAAGAATTTAATAAAATTATAACAATTTCATGATGAACAAAATGAATTGTATGATTTATTTTTGTTCCTGCTGTACTTACACAAGGTTGTAAGTCTGAAAGTATGTATTTGGCTATTAGGCAAGAACAGATTGGTGAGGATTGGGAAGCCCATTGATCTGACCAAACCTTGAACCTACGTCAGTTAAATACTGTAGGCTTTAATACTATGACCAGTCTGGCTCTGTGGTTTGACTAGTTTCGGCATTTCAGCCTCTGTAGCCTACATCTCTTGTTATTCTTCAGCTATCTTGGTGTTATGGACCACACCAAATTTGAACAGCTTTAGTCTGTTAGACCTTATATGTTTAATATAGTAAGTATAGAGAGCTTGGATATTAAATACTTCTGTCATCACAATGTTCTTCTTTCAAGGGAAAAGCAAGACAGACCACAATAAATGTAAGCCATCTGAGGGCGTTCACAGAGCAAGTAAAGCAAAACGAGTAAGTGGCACTAGAATTTATATCCTGTTCAGTATACATGTTGTAAAAAAAATTAAAATTTTCCCATCCCCCAGTCTTCAGGATATATACCACATTTTACTGGTTCTGGAGAAGGGTCACAAGACCTGAAATATTAACTTTTCTCTGCACAGATACTACTAGACCTGAGTTTCTTCAGGAATTTCTGTTTTTGATACATATTGTAATGTTGGTTTCTAGAAAAAAAAATCCCTTGCCAGATATGCTGAATGATTTGCTCAGGTTACATTTTACTGATGTCATCAAATTCATTTTAACAAAATACAGAGTAATGTAAAAATAAACATGCCGTATACATTAGCTCTAAATGACAGCCTTTGAGTATTGAATATTTTAGGTATGTATGAACATTTAAGTTGCATTTGCTGAGTTATAGGATTAGATTTTCTAAATATAAAAATCAATATTCAGAATGGCCTTTGATCTAGGTTCTTTTAAGAATTCACCAAAGTTGTTTGAAAAGTAATATATGGTTAAGTATAATTGTAACATTGTATTGCTTGTCCTACTGCATGTAAATATTAGGACCTGCAAAAATGTATAGGTGACTATATTTCACATTCTTCTGTTTATGCACTTCATAATTTTTATAGGTGCCCACTTTCTTGTAGAAGTATGCAAGCAAGACTTTTAAATACTTTGTTGCGGGAGTGTATTTTTGATATTCCACCAAGCTTGTTGGCAGAAAACATTCATGAAGAAATGAAGATTCAAAGAAACAAACTTCTGTTTGATCAGTCTGCCACTGGTGGTGCTCTGGTATACTGTCCTTTCTCCAAAGAAGCCAGTTTAGAAGAAGGATGCCTGATCTATCCTGGCAGCGAGTCCATGAGTATACTGAGTATCCTTTGGGTAAACATTTGTTTTTGATAGTTTGTTGGGGATTGCATTTTATGCATTTCTTAACACAAATCCATACCACATTTGAGGCAACCTGGTTATCTTTCACCACTTCACCCAATGCTTCCACAGTCATAACTCGGAGATGCCGGTGTTGGACTGGGGTGTACAAAGTTAAAAATCACACAACACCAGGTTATAGTCCAACAGGTTTAATTGGAAGCACACTAGCTTTTGGAGCGACGCTCCTTCATCAGGTGATTGTGGAGGGCTCGATCGTATTCTGTGTTACGATCGAGCCCTCCACAATCACCTGATGAAGGAGCCTCGCTCCGAAAGCTAGTGTGCTTCCAATTAAACCTGTTGGACTATAACCTGGTGTTGTGTGATTTTTAAATGA